>NW_026942721.1:0-47233 GCF_024139115.2 Armigeres subalbatus | reverse complement strand
CATGATTGAGTATTTGGGCGCCGTCCAGAAACCACGTGGTCATATATGGGGGGAGGGGGGGTTTGGAAAATGACCACGATAAGCCACATGGGGGGAGGGGGGGGTGTTGCTCTCGAACCACGTGGTTTTTTTTTGCACGAAAAACTTTTGGTGAATAACAATAACGGTGTAAAATATACATATCATTGAAATTTAATGATTTAATCATTAAACGCAAAGGGCCTTTAAGGGCCGATGCCTACGTAGCGTCTTTTCAACTCAGCGTTAAAAAGACGTAGGTGTGCATCGAGAAAAATCGATAACGCAGCGTCGGTCGCATTGCCGTTGCATATTGCATTATTTGACCGTCTTAGCCTAAGATCCTATATCCATACAAAAATAAACGAAAAACAGGTTGCGATTCAGTTTCAATTTCCACAAAAAAATTTAGAAAGGAAAAATGGAAAAAAAATTTAAAAAAAAATTCCGCCGCAGATGGTTTTTGGCATCACGCCGCCGACACTTTTGCATCAGCGGACTGCAGCTCTACAATTTTGATGTTCTTGTTTTTACAATAATCCAAGAAAAAATCTTAAGAAGAAAAATTCAAAAGAATTCAGGAAAAATCAAGTAAAGAAATTTCCTGTGAAAACTTTGACGTTACTTCATACAATCCTGATTGAAGTATCTAGTAAAAAGGGGAGTAGACTTTGTCTTCTAGATATAGTAAGCGTAAACACGTCTTGTTCAGTGGGTAGTTAGTTAACTTTTGATCGTAGTATATTTCTCCTATTCGATACATGTCTAAAACTACTTAATTCCCTTTTCTCTCTTCCTGCTTTCTCGCTTCTCTGAGCGAGTTCTCAAGCGTTCGCATAGGGCTACCACAACTCCTCCATCCTTAAGTTAAAGACTATAGTTCAAATAAAATTCAAAGTATTTACAAACCTAAATCCATTTAGTAATAATTTCACTACTCGAATGCACTATATTCATGCTTAACTACTATAAAAACTAAATTTACATTTGTACAATTTAAAATTCACTATTCTTTCGATTCAACTAATAGCGAGACTAATAGTAGACAAATTCACTTTTCCTTCTTTTCTTATTTCTTCTTTTAGAACGTCTTATCGGAACCACCGGGAGTGGATCTGATTCTTCTTCATGCTGTAAATCTTCCTGTGGTTCTACACTAGAGAAAATAAAAGAATCGGCTGGGTAGCCATAAAATTCGAAATCTTGAGTAGATTGGTCGTCGGATTCGGATTCTTCTTCATTCCGTCTTCTTTTACTTCTTGTTCCTGATTCGTTACTAAGTCTCACCGAAATCGGTGATAAAACATTCGATGACGACGACAAAAGTGGTGCTTCTACAGATGACGAAACTGGTGCTGCTTCTGGATTTCTTACTGGCGACAAAATGAGTGCTGGATCATGCATTGGGGTCGCTGAACTCTCATGTGGGAACATTAAAGTTCCTTTACGGCGAGAGTTAGAAGATAGCTTAAGCTGACGCTTATGCGCCAACACTATCCTTCCCCCAAGAGAAATCTGGAAAGTAGCATCAGAAACCTGTTTTAAAAATGTGGCTGGCAACCATCTTCTGATGTCGGTTGGGTTAATGTTTTTGTAAAAAATCTGATCTCCATTCTTGATCTTAGTGAATGCGTCTGGCTTTTTATTAAGTTGCGCATTAGCCAAATAAGAATCATCATGCGAGTTAGTCAAGTGGGTTTTAAAATTATTCTTAGGATTTATTAGGTCCATCAAGGTTTTTGGCTTATAGGAGAGTAATCTTTCTGAAGGAAATTGGCCTTTGTTGTCTAAGCAAATGTTGCGATAGTTTGATAAAAAATAAGCAATTTGTTCTTCAACATCTAAACTTCTGATCTCCGAATCCAGCATAAACTTTTTCAAAACTTCTTTTACCAATCGAACTGTTCGCTCTGCTTGTCCTTTGTTCTCCGGATGGTATGGTGGACTTTTCATGACCAAAATCTCTTGATTTTTACAAAATTACAGGTTACAAAATTGTCTGAGTTGAATGGTGGTCCTCCATCCGTAACTACAACATCCGGCAATCCGTATCGAGCAAAAATCCCTAAAAGTACCTTCAAAACCTTTTTGCAGTCTGTTCCATGTCGCATGTACTCTAACTCGATCCATTTGGTAAAGCTGTCAACCACAACAAAAAAAACCTTTCTATCAAAATGAAAAAAATCAGCATGAATTCTGCTGAAGGGTTTAGTCATTGACGAATACATAGACGGAGTGGTGGCCATTTTTTCGGGCACCACTATATACCCCTGGGGAGTGACGGATTACAATTATTACAATCACTCGACCATTGAGAAGCCCCTCAATTCAAATCACGTCAGTTTGACAACAGTTGTCATTTCCATTTTTGTTTACCTCCTGTTTCTGATTCAAAATGTTCTGATGTTTATTTATCCATCCTCGTCTATCATTGCCATCTCCATGCATCCTTTCGGCACGATGGAAAAATATCGACATGTCAGTCAGTTCAACCATCGATATCGCTCATGTGCTGCGGAGCGTCGTTTTTAGGAGTATTTTGGTGGATTCGACGCACCAGTACCACGGACCTACCGAGAAAAACCATCCTGGGAGCAGGAGCAGCATGACGTGAGTCGCAAAGTTCAAGCGCCATTCGTGAACACTCAGCTGATTCCGAATGTTCGGAAGAATGTCTCCAGTGTCCCGGCATCGATGCCGCAAGTTTTTTATTAGGTAAGCTTACCATTCGGAAGAAATTTCAATTAAATCTTTAAAACATATTTTCCTATAAAATTAAAAAAAAATAATTTAATTTTAACCGTTTTGAATTTCAGTGGATGGCCGGATCCCATCTGCGTCAATTATAACTTGTAACCGATCCACTGTGTCCATTTCCTGCACTACGTAGTGGCAAATTCGCTGCGCCACCTGCTTCAATGGTAGGTGCGATATTGCGAAACTGTTCAATTTGGCCGCCAAGGAGAACGGAAGAGCCCTGGATGACCGAACCTGTCCGAAAAGTGTCACCGCTATTAAAGCTAGCCTCGCAGTTTAGACAATGGACAATTTCACCGTGATTAAATCTGAGCCCGAGGACTAATCGAGCGGTACCGAACCCGTTGAGCAATTTGTCCGTCCCAAGACAGGGATTGCAAACTTTTCTGTACAAATTGTAGCGTGACCATTTGCGGACTCTGCATCGACGAAGGCCAGCCGCACGAACTGCACCACATCGATAATTTTTCCATCGTCTATCGGGAGAAGATGTACGAGCTGGAATCAGGCGAAAAAGTCTGTTGAGGCGCTGGGCGAGCGAACCTGTTACCTGTCAATGGAATTTGGAACTGCTTAAAAAAACCGCTACGTGGACATCGGCCCTAAATCTGCTTAGATCCGATAATGTTCAAGTAATGCTCAGTCCAAACGACCCGGAATAGTTGAAATTCCCCCACAAGCTGATAGTGATAATACCGATTGTATGATAAATTGTGTATAAATCATGCGCACTAATCTAAATAAAATGCGACGTCTGATAACTGCAGATATTTTAATTTTATTAAAAACATATTTCCGATTTTCTACCATACACGGAATACGTTCCGTGAATTGATTTATTTTATTGGTTGGTTGGATGATTGGTAGCATGCTTGAATGGATGGTCGTTTGATTGATTAGTAATTTGGTTTATGGGTTGCTGCTTGATTTATTAGTTTGTAGAATGGTTGGTTGCTTAATTGGTTGATTCGCTGGATGGTTGCTTGATTGCTTGGTTGATTTGTAGCTTGCATTAATTGTTGGTTGGTTGCTTAACTGGTTGATTGGTTGGTTGCTTGATTGGTTAGTCGGCTGATTAGTTGATTGGTTAATAAGTTGATTGGTAGCTTGCTTGAATGGTTGGTTGTTTGATTAGTTAGTTGATTGATTCATTGGTTATTTGGTTAGTTGATTGCTGCTTGATTTGTTAGTTGGTAGTATGGTTGATTGGTTGGTTGCGTGACAGGTTGATTGATTGGTTAGTAGGTTGGTTAGTTGATTAGTTGTTTTGTTGGCTGCTTGGTTGATTGGTTAATAAGTTGATTGCTGCATTGGTTGGTTATTTAGCTGATTGGTTGTTTGATTGGTTATTGGTTGGTTGCTTGATTGGTTGATTAGCTGGTTGGTTGTTTGATTGCTTGGTTGATTGGTAGCTTGCTTGAATTGTTGGTTGCTCGATTGTTGGATGGTTGCTTGACTGGTTGATTGCTTGATTAGTTAGTCGGCTGGTTAGTTGATTAGTTGTTTGGTTGATTGATTAATAAGTTGATTGGTAGCTTGCGTGAATGGTTGGTTGTTTGATTAGTTAGTTGATTGATTCGTTGGTTATTTGGTTAGTTGGTTGCTGCTTGATTTGTTAGTTGGAAGAATGGTTGATTGGTTGGTTGCTTTTTTTTATTGATTCCTTGATTGGTTGGTAATTTGATTGATTGGTTGCTTGACTGGTTGATTGATTGGTTGGTCGGCTCGTTAGTTCATATGTTGTTTTGTTGGTTGCTTGATTGGTTGATTAGTTGGTTGGTTGAATTGCTTGCTTTAAAGGTTGGTTATTTGATTGATTGATGCTTGATTTGTTAGTTGGTAGAATGGTTGATTGGTTGGATGATTGCTTGATTGGTTGGTAATTTGGTTGATTGGTTGCTTGACTAGTTGATTGGTCGGCTGGATAGTTGACATGTTGTTTTGTTGGTTGCTTGGTGGTTGATTAGTTGGTTGGTTGGTTGGTTGCTTGATTGCTTGGTTGATTGGTAGCTTACTTGATTGGTTGGTTGCTGCTTGATTTGTTAGTTGGTAGTATGGTTGATTAGTTGGTTGCTTGATTGTTGGTTGGTTACTTCATTGTTGGTTGGTTGGTTGACTGGTTGATTGGTTGGTTGTTTGTTGGTATCAACTAACCAGTTGGTGATGTTAGGTGGGACGCTAAACAGCCCTGACACGACGGCCCTCCGACGAGACAGGAGGTTTGCACAGGCCCAATAAGCCGCCTTTTAAAACAATAAAGGATCACGATTGGAAGCTTGGAACATGGAACTGCAAGTCGCTAGGCTTCGCAGATTGCGACAGGATAATCTACGATGAATTACATCCCCGCAACTTCAACGTCGTAGCGCTGCAATCTGCTGGACAGGGTTGGTTGATTGCTGCTTGATTTGTTAGTTGGTAGAATGATTGATTGGTTGGTTGCTTCATTGTTGGTTGATTGATTGATTGGTTGGTAATTTGGTTGATTGGTTGCTTTACTGGTTGATTGGCTGGTCGGCTGGTTAGTTGATATGTTGTTTTGTTGGTTGCTTGGTTGGTTGATTCGTTGCTTGATTGATTGGTAGCTTGCCTGAATGACTGATATATGGATTAGTTGGTTGGTAGCTTAATTGATTGGTTATTTGGTTGATGGGTTGCTTTACCGTTTGGTTGAATGGTTGGTCGGCTGATTAATTGATTAGTTGTTTTTTTGGTTCCTTGATTGATTGATTGGTTGGTTGTTGCTTGATTTGTTAGTTGGAAGAACTGTTGATTAGTTGGTTCCTTGATAGTTGGCTGGTTGCACCATCGTTTGTTGGTTGCTTGGTTGGTTATTTTGTTGATTGGTCGCTTGATTGGCTAATCCATTGGCTAAGCAATCAGCCATTCAAGCAAGCTACCAATCAATCAAACAACGAATCAACTAATCAACCAACCAAGCAACCAACAAAACAACATACCAACTAACCAGCCGACGAGCCAATCAACCAAGCAACCAAATTACCAACCAATCAATCAACCAATAATGAAGCAACCAACCAATCAACCATTCTACCAACTAACAAATCAAGCAGCAATCAACCAACCCATCAACCAAATAACTAACCAATCAATCATTCAAGCAAGCTACCAGTCAACTTATTAACCAATCAACCAAGCAACCAACCAAACAACTAATCAACTAACCAGCCGACTAACTAATCAAGCAACCAACCAATCAACCAGTAAAGCAACCAAGCAACAATCAAGCAAGCTACCAATCATTCAAGCAATCAAGCAACCAACCAGCTAATCAACCAATCAAGCAACCAACCAATAACCAATCAAACAACCAATCAACTAAATAACCAACCAATCAACTAAACAACCAATCTAGCAATCAACTTATTAATCAATCAACCAAGCAGCCAACAAAACAACTAATCTTCTAACCAGCTTACTAACCAATCAATCAACCTGTTAAGCAACCAACCAATCAACCATACTACCAACTAACAAATCAAGCAGCAATCAACCAAATAATCAACCAAGCAATCAACCAAATAATCAACCAAGCAATCAAGCAACCAACCAACCAACAAATCAAGCAACCAACCAACTAATTAACCAATCAACTAAACAACTTACCAATTAACGAAACGACCAACCAATAAAGTAACCAATCAACTAAATAACCACAACCAATCAATCAAGTAAAGCAACCAATCAACCAAATAAGTAACCAACCACCAATCAATCAACTAATCCAGCAACCAACCAATTAAGCAAGCTACCAATCAACCAACTAACTAATCAACCAATCAACCAACAAGCTAATCAACCAAATAAGCAACCAACCAATCAACCATTCACGCAACCACCAAAACAACTAATCAACTAACCAGCCGACCAACCATTCAATCAACCAGTAAAGCAAACAATCAACCAAATAACCAACCAATTAAGCAACCAACCAACTAATCCAGCAATCAGCCATTCAGGCAAGCTACCAATCAACTATCCAACTAATCATCAACCAAGCAACCATTGAAGCAACCAACAAAACATATGAACTAACCAGCCGACCAACCAATCAAGCAACTAATCAATCAACCAGTCAAGCAACCAATCAACCAAATAACCTGATTAGTTGGTAAGATTGAAAACCAATCAGCAATCAAGCAACCAACCAACTAAAAAATCAAGCAGCAACCAATCAACCGATCAACCAAACAACCAACCAATCAATCAACCAACCGATCAAGCAATCTACCAATCATCCAATCAATTAAGCAACCTACGAACTAATCAAGCAAGCATCAAAACAGTCGAGTCAAGTACGAGACACTGAATACGACCACACAGTTGTGGTCGAAATACGTATCTGCAAAGATATCAAAATAATTGGTGGAATTGAATGGAGAGTCCTAAACTCGTCTTAGACGTTTGAACAAAACAGTATCATCTATCCAGCCGACCAACCAATCAATCAACCAGGCAAGCAACCAATCAATCAAATAACCTGATTGGTTGGTTGGATTGGCAATTGGTTGATTAGTTGTTTTTTTTTTGTTTCTTGATTGGTTGATTAGTTGATTGATTGATTGATTGGTTGGTTATGCTTGATTTGTTAGTTGGTAAAACTGTTGATTAGTTGATTCCTTGATAGTTGGCTGGTTGCTTAATTGGTTGGTTGGTTGCTTCACTGTTTGTTGGTTGGTTGGTTGGTTATTTAGTTGATTGGTTGCTTGATTGGCTAATCCAGCAATCAGCCATTCAAGCAAGCTACCAATCAATCAAGCAACGAATCAACTAATCAACCAACCAAGCAACAATTGAAGCAACGAACAAAACAACATATCAACTAACCAGCCGACCAGCCAATCAAGCAACAAAACAATCAACCAATCAAGCAACCAATCAACCAAATTACCAACCAATCAATCAATCAACCAACAATGAAGCAACCATCCAATCAACCATTCTACCAACTAACAAATCAAGCAGCAACCAACCAACCCATCAACCAAATAGCAAGCCACCAATCAAGCAACCAACTAATCAGCCATTTAAGCAACCAACAAAACAACTAATCAACTAAACAGCCGACCAACCAATCAATCAACCAGTCAAACAACCAATCAACCAAATAACCAACCAATCAAGCAACCAACCATTCAGCAGTTCTACCAACTAACAAACCAAGCAGCAACCAACCAATTAATCATTCTACCAACCAACAATCAAACAACCAACCAATCTAGCAACCAATCTAGCAACCAATCAACTAAATAACCAATCAATCAACCAACAAACAATGAAGCAATCAAACAACCAATTAAGCAACCAACCAACTATCAAGGAACTAACTAATCAACAATTCTACCTACTAACAAATCAAGCAACAACCAACCAATCAACTAATCAATCAATCAATCAACTAATCAACCAATCAAGAAACCAACAAAACAACTAATCAACCAACCAGCCGACCAACCATTCAATCAAACGGTAAAGCAACCCATCAACCAAATAACCAACCAACTAATCCAGCAATCAGCCATTCAAGTAAGCTACCAATCAATCAAGCAACGAATCAACTAATCAACCAACCAAGCAACCAACAAAACAACATGTCAACTAACCAGCCGACCAACCAATCAAGCAAGCAATCATCCAACCAATAAATTATTCTACCATCTAACAAATCAAGCAGCAATCAATCAAATAACCAACCATTCAAGCAAACTACCAATCAACCAAGCAATCAAACAACCCACCATTCAAGCAAGCTACCAATCAACCAACCAACTAATCAACCATTCAAGCAACCAAAAAAACAACATATAAACTAACGAGCCGACCAACCAATCAATCAATCAGTCAAGCAACCAATCAACCAAATTACCAACCAATCAAGTAATCAATAAACAAAAAAGAAACCAACCAATCAACCATTCTTTCAACTAACAAATCAAGCAGCAATCAACTAACCAAATAACCAATGAATCAATCAACTAACTAATCAAACAACCAACCATTCAAGCAAGCTACCAATCAACTTATTAACCAATCAACTAATCAGCCGACTAACCAATCAAGCAACCAACCAATCAACCAGTTAAGCAACCAACCAACAATTAATGCAAGCTACAAATCAACCAAGCAATCAAGCAACCATCCAGCGAATCAACCAATTAAGCAACCAACCATTCTACAAACTAATAAATCAAGCAGCAACCCATAAACCAAATTACTAATCAATCAAACGACCATCCATTCAAGCATGCTACCAATCATCCAACCAACCAATAATCAAGCAACCAACCAACTAATCAATCAATCAAGCAACCAACCAATTAGCCATCCAAGCAACCAGCAAAACAACTGATCAACTAACCAGCCGACCAACTAATCAAGTAACCAATCAATCAACCAGTCGAGCAACCTATCAATCAAATAACCAACCAATCAGCCAAATAACAAAACAACTAATCAACTAACCAGCCGACCAACAATCAATCAACCAGTCAAGCAACCAACCAACTATCAACCATTCAACAGTTCTACCAACTAACAAATCAAGCAGCAACCAATCAATCAATCAATCATTCTACCAACCAACAACTCAAGCCAGCAACCAACTAATCTACCAATCAAGCAGTCAACAAAACAACTAATCAACCCATCAAGCAACCGACCAACAATCAACCAACCAACTAATCAAGCAATCAACTAATCAACCAACCAATCAAGCAATCAACCAACTGAATAATTGACTAATCAACCATTCCAGCAAGCTACCAATCAACCAATCAAGCAACCAAACAATCAGCCATTCAAGCAACCAACAAAACAACTAATCAACTAACCAGCCGACCAACCAATCAATCAACCAGTCAAACAACCAATCAACCAAATAACCAACCAATCAAGCAACCAACCATTCAACAGTTCTACCAACTAACAAATCAAGCAGCAACCAACCAATTAATCATTCTACCAACCAACAATCAACCAACCAACCAATCAAGCAACCTATCAACTAAATAACCAATCAATCAACCAACAAACAATGAGCAAACAACCAACCAGCTATTAAACTGATCCAAAATTATTTATCAGATCGCTCACTGCAGGTAAACTATCAGAATTCTAAATATTTAGGACTTCTGCTAGATCAAAAATTAACTTTTAAAAATCACATTGAAGGCCTTCAAGCCAAATGTAACAGATATATTAAGTGTCTAATTGGTAGCTTGCTTAAATAGTTGATTTATTGGTTGCTTGATTTTTTGGTCTGCTAGTTAGTTGGTTATTTGTTTTTTGGTTGCTTGATTGGTTGATTAGTTGGTTAGTTTTATTGATTGCTTGAATGGTGAATTGATTGGTTGATTAGTTGGTTGGTTCATTGATTGCTTGGTAGCTAGCTCACTAATAACTGTGGAAGTGCTTAATGAACACTAAGCTGCGAGGCGGCTCTGTCCCAGTGGGGGGTGTATTGCCAGTAAGAAGAAGGTATTGGTTACCAAAGTTTCATGGTTTGCTAAGAACGGAATTTCAGTTCAATGTCTGGAAGCAGTTACGGTTTTACCTAGTCATTCGATATTTTTTTAAATCCAACTATTATGCGTTTACGGAAATATAGTAAATTTTATCGAGGCTTGCTATTTGCTACCAGACATTTTCCCATCAGCTATAGAGAAAACTATGCATTACCGATGAGACCTGAAGAAAGAATGAGCCATCAAAGATGAGGATGCCACAGCAACCAGGGACATTCGGGGGCGTCTACGATATTTATTTAAATATGTATATTTTCCCCTCAATATTGTTTTTTGACAGAGTAGAAGCCACGTTTTATGTTGTGCGTGTGTAATGCAAAATATGATCCGACAGCATTCCTGCTTGCTGCACGATGAATGTAGGATGGTGATGATTTACATCTGGTTCCACGGCTGTTGCCTGCCAGTTCTGTGAAGGAAGAACAATTATTTCAATTTGAGAATGAAAGTATTGAGTGATTAAGTTTTACCTGTTGATGATTTTACCATCCGCATCTCATTGATTACATGGACGGTTATGGGGGCCAAGAGCTGCTGCTTCCGGTTTCCTTATGCTTCCGATGCGCATTGCTACGGTACAGGTCTGCGCCAAGTTCCCCACCACCCTTCGAAAATGATGTATGTATACGGAACAAGTTCAGCGTGTCCTGATTTGGTAAAAATCCTTCTCTTCGTGCATTCCATTGCGTTCCAGAAACTCCAGGTAGATTAGTGGGAATCCGCTGCTGCTGGTTTACCAAGAGATCACACTGCTGGCTGGCCTATTTTCCCTTTCGAAAAAGATTCCCAATACCTAAGATTAGATGAAACAATTTAATAACAAAAAGAAATTATCAATCAGGTCAGAATGTTCTTACGTGTGCTGCTAATTCGGTAGGAATCAGTTTTTTTCCGCAATTCATAGCGTTCCGGAAACGCTGACGGTATCAGCAGGCGCACCGGTCAGGCTCTATGCAGTGTTCCTAGAATGTATTCAGGAAAAGATCGAGGCACCTGTCCGACGGCAGCAGATCGGATTGTATACCGGAAGATTCAATGTGTCCATATTCTCACGCACTGTATCATTCTGCAGCCGGTCAACGGTCTAAGAGTCTGGCACTGCGCTAAAAATAATAGTGCTGTCCAATGAGCAGCTCGAAGTAGCTCGAAGTTGTTCCCGTCCTGCTCGTTCTTTTTTGTCAACAAACGGGCATGAGCGTGACAGGAACAACTTCGAGCTACTTCGAGCTGCTCATTGGACAGCATTAATAGTTTTTTCATTCACTTTGATCCGTTGCTGTCCCGCAGGCGGCTTATGTGGTATTATTTGGTTCAGCAGATCACCGGAATGTTTTGAATGCAGCATTAGCAGGCGACAAAAGCAATTTTCGGAGCCAGTGATGGAATTCCGAAGGTGGCTGGTATGAATCCGTTATACCAATTTAATATTGCTATCCAAAGAAAGATGGTTAACAACACCCGCCGGTTCCGGTGAATTTATCAAGTTCGACGCTGCCTTTGTGGGACTGTGCTGGAATTCCTTTATATTCCACATGAAATCCGCGTCCGAATCTTTCGTGGTCGTAAGCAGCTTCCGGCTGGTGATATCCTGGTTGAGTCCCGTTTCCGCAATTTGGCCTTTTCAGAAGGTGTACCGGGAAAATCCAACTGCGCTTGATAAAATTCGTAAAACTGTTTTTATTTTTGACAGTTGCTCAATGATGCAAAATCTAAACGACGACGCCGACGACGCCAAGGTGAGGGAGAAAAACAAACAGACAAACTGTCAAAACGTCGAGAGGGGTAAGTCAGTGCTCGTAAAATATTTATGTAATGTAATTCGTCACCCACGAGGGGTATTTTCTTCAAAACGAAGAAGAAGACATGGTGCCCGATTTTCTGATGCCTTTGTACCGGACATTTCGGTCTATGTATTCGTCAATGGTTTAGTCGTCGGAATCCACTTGGAATAGGGAGCCTTTTGGTTGATCGCTGTCATTTGATGGCATATCGCACAGGTCTTTACGTAGTCTTCAACATCCTTGTTCAACCCGAACCAATAAACTGTCCTCCGAGCTAGCTGTTTGATTTTGCTGATTCCTGAGTGGTTCATATGAAGCATTTTGAGTACCTTTCGCTTCATACTTTCAGGAATAACCACGCGATCCTGGAACAAAACGCATCCATCGACCTCTTCAAGCTCCTGGTAATGTGAGTACACGTCAACAAAACGCCGTTCCAATCTCTGAGGCCAACCCTGCTTCAAATATTTCAAAATTGTCTGTAGGAACTCATCGCTTAGAGTCTTTATTGCCACCTCTTTGTAATCAATTGGAAATTCGTTGGAAAAATTTAAATTTTTGACATATTCCCGTGCCCAATCTTTGGGAATCACCTCTGATAAAGGAAAACGACTGCAAAAATCGGCATTACCCATTCGGGATGAAGGCCGATACACAATATCGTAGTCATAAATGGAAAGCTCCATAACGTACCTCTGCAAACGTGTCACCGAAATGGAATTCTTACCCTCCTTTCCAAAAATACCGATTAGAGGCTTGTGATCGGTGTAGATAGTAAAATGCATACCGTAAAGGAATTTATGAAATTTCTTTACGGTGCTCACAACTGCTAACGCCTCGAGATGCAATATAGGGTAATTTTTCTGGGCACTGTTTAAAGAAAAAGAGGTAAAGCATATAGGTTTCTCCTCGTCCTCAACCAAATGTGCAATTACACCTCCTAATCCATAGCTACAGGCATCTGTTACTACTACAACTGCCTTATACGGGTCAAAATATTCCAAAAGGTTTGGGTTTAAAAGAAATCCTTTACAATCATTGAATGCTTTTTCACAGTTGTCAGTCCAACAATACGTCACGTTTTTCTTCAAAAGGTTGTAAAGGCAGCTGATGCGAGAAGATAAATTTGGAATGAATTTCGAATAAAAAGTTACAAGTCCCAAAAATGCCTTTAGTTCTGAAACGTTCCGTGGAGCTTTCGCTTCACGAATAGTTTTAACTTTATCAGGGCAGGGAAGCAATCCCTCGTCCGTTAAAACATGCCCCAAATAAGGCAAACGCGTTACAAAAAATTTGCATTTCTTTAGATTTACCTTTATGTTGGCTTTAGTTAGCCTTTCTAAAACCAAAAAAAGTTTCTTCTTGCACTCGTTGAAGTTTTCTCCCGCTATCAGCACGTCGTCCAAATAAACTGTAACGTTCTCCAAACCACAAAGTACTTGGTCCATGAGGCATTCCACGGGGGCATGTCAGTCGATCCTGAGCGACCATTTCGAAAATATTTGAAACTCTGCACAGTTTTTCAATTTCATCTAAATCGTCATTTTTCGATATCAAATCTTCATATTGAGTCACGACTAACTTTTCAAAAGGGTGTATGTGAAAATGGTTCAAAAATATTTAAAAAGCTGCACAGCAAAAACGGAATGTTCGATTGTTATGATTTTTTCAGCAAAGTTAGACAACTAAATGGTGATTCTTAAGAAAATGTGCACAGTAAAAAAAAAATTTTTTTTGCCTTTAAAAATATCATTTTGGTCACAAAAACTCAAATATCTCAAAACCCTATCTTTTTTCGAACGTAATTTTTTTAGGGAAAACGGTCCATTATATTAGCTATCTACCATAAAAATTTGGTGATGGTAAACTAATAAACAAAAAAGTTATGACATTTCAAACATTTCACAATTTTCACATTTAGTAAAAAAAAATTTTTTCTGTGTAAGTTATTTCGAGAATTGCAGTTTGATGCAGATTTTATTGTTAAGGGACGTGATTTAAACAAGTTGTTTTCATGATATTTTGATTTAATTATTCATAGCATCTATAAGAAACTTAGACACGATCCAGTGTTGTGATCAAAAGTATTGATAGTGTCATAATTTTCATTGCACGTGACTGGCGAAAAATTCTTTTAATAGTGTTGAAACCTGTTGATAATAACGTTGATAGAAACATATCAGAAATGTTATTTTTAAGACAAAAGCTGCAAAATCAAAGATTTATATACACGTGTACGTCTATAGTTTACCTGCAATAGAGAATAGACTTTATGATCGGGAGGAAAAGGGTATCTTCAACAACAACAAATGCATGATAGGTACATACCATGACAATGCTCACGAAAAGCAAAAAATTACTACTACTAAGGTTGTTAAAAGATCTTATAGTAATTTTTTCTTCAGTCAAGCAAATGACACCAAACTAGTCAGTAAAACTTAAAAGTGATTTTGTTTATTGAAATATTACGAACAACATGAGTAGCCGCTTTCTCAACTGTTGTAGGCCGTTTGATGGAAAAAGTGTTCAAAAGAGTTACGAAATCTCACCGAAAGCACCATAGATAAACTGAAAGCGACTGGTTATGCTCCAATGTCCACATTGAATACAAATTTACGCATTTGCACGTCCTGCCGTCTAAACGTTGACAAAAGAGCAATCTGTATATCATCGGTTGAGCAGAGCGCAGGAAGTTCGAAAACGACAGCAACTGAGGAATTGCCAGATGTATCGACAACAACTGAGGAATTACCAGAAGTATTAAGTGCTGAGAGCCTTGCCACCGTACCATCAGCGAAATCTGTTTCAACAAATCAATCGGAAGATGAGTGTATCCAAAAGGTCAACATCGAACGCTTTAACGAGAGCATAGCTGGGATAAAAGTGACTCGATTAAATGGAGTAAGATGGACTACGTTTATTACCCGGAGAAAAAATACCGTGAAATAAACGAAGCTGTACGAAGAAACCTCTTCAAATTAGGACCTGATGATGTGGAAAATACAGACTACGATGAGGTAATTATAAATATGAAGGAAAGGTTCTCGAATGCAGCCACGACAAGGAAAGAAAAATTATTGATTTTGTCGATGCTGCCAAGTTCGTGGTCTATTCAGGATGCCATTGATGAGTTCAAAACCAATAGAAATACAGTAAAAGAGGCAAAACAATTGAAGAATAACTGTCTTTCAACCAAAAATACTAGGCCTAGTACTGCATTAACAGATGAGACAAAAGAAATAGTAGTTCAATATTTTGAAGATGATGAAGTAAGTCGAGCTATGCCTGGTCAAAAGATTATGTATCAGTAAAAAAGATGGAAAGCGTCAAGCAATCCAAAAACGATTAATGATGACGACTTTGAAAGAAGCGTACACACGCTTCAAGGAAATTCACGATAATATTAAAATAGGTTTTCCTCATTTGCAAGCCTTCGGCCAAGGCAATGTAAGCTTCTTTCCAATTCAGGAACACATAATGGGTGTGTGCACAACCCATGAGAATATTAATCTTATTTTACATAGTTTGAAAAGAATCAATTTAACAAAGGATATTAAAATGTTAACTGGTAGTCTTTTGTGTGAAAATACAACATCAAATTGCTATCTACGATCTTGTTCGGATTGTCCAGATTCTTCATCATTGGAAAATACTTTATTCGCTGAGTTTGAAGAAAAATATATTGATCAGTTATCATTTGAGCAATGGGTGACCACGGATAGGTGTGACATAGAAACTATTGTAAAACCTGTAGATGAGTTTGTGTCATATTTTTGCTTGAAATTAGAAAGTTTAATCCCTCACGATTTCATTAAAACAGAACAATCCAGCTTTTTAAAAAATACGAAAAATACATTACAAAATGGTGAATTTTTAGTCATTTGTGATTTTTCTGAAAATTACAGCTTTGTATTGCAAGATGAAGTGCAGTCCCATCACTGGAACGTACAACAAGCTACAATTCATCCATTCGTTATTTATTTTAATGGAAGTACGCAAATTGAACACTTAAGTTTTATTATAATTTCCGAAGATTTAAGACACGATTCAGTATCACGCGTTGATAAGCATAAAGAAGTCAAAAAGATATATTTCATGTCTGATGGACCAGCGTCGCAGTACAAAAATCGTAAGAATTTTTCGAGCCTATGTCAATTTAAATCAATGTACGGAATTGATGCAGAATGGCATTTTTTTGCTACATCACATGGCAAAGGTCCTTGTGATGCTATTGGAGGAACAATAAAGCGCATGGCCACAAGAGCAAGTTTAGCCAAAGAACGTGAGCATCCAATTAAAACTGCGAAAGAACTTTTTGATTGGGCAAATCGTAGAAAAGAAACAGATTTAACCAAATTATCATTTTGTTTTACTACTACTGAAGAGTACGAAATAAAGGCTTCAGAGCTCAGCGAGCAATTTAATAACGCGAAAACGATCCAAGGAACCCAAAAATTTCACTGTTTCATTCCATTGTCGGAGAATAAAATTAAAGCAAAACTATACTCAAACTGTGCTGATAATAATTCAAAAGTGTTCGATATTTTAAAAAATTTGAATAAAAATAAATAAAAAATAAGTATTAATAAACTGTTTTCATGATATCATAACCCATACCAAAATTCAAACCCAAAACTCTTAGAGTTTCTATAACAACATTGTGTAACTGCCACATTTAATTTAATACTTAGGATAATATTAATTCATTTTATTTATTTATACATATAATATTTATACATATAATATACATAATATCGATGAATACATAAATATGGAATATCATACAAACAACTTGTTTAACTCACGCAAGGCCCTTAACAATAAAATCAGCATCAAACTGCGATTCTTGAAAAAAAATACACGGAAATTTTTTTGTTTACTATTTGTGAAAATTGTGAAATGTTTGAAATGTCATAACTTTTTTGTTTATTAGTTTACCATCACCAAATTTTTATGGTAGATAGCTAATATAATGGACCGTTTTCCCTAAAAATTACGTTCGAAAAAAGATAGGGGTTTTGAGATATTTGAGTTTTGTGACAAAAATGATATTTTTAAAGGCAAAAAAATTTTTTTTTTACTGTGCACATTTTCTTAAGAGTCACCATTTAGTTGTCTAACTTTGCTGAAAAAATCATACCAATCGAACATTCCGTTTTTGCTGTGCAGCTTTTTAAATATTTTTGAACCATTTTCACATACACCCTTTTGAAAAGTTAGTCGTGACTCAATATGAAGATTTGATATCGAAAAATGACGATTTAGATGAAATTGAAAAACTGTGCAAATTTTCAACTCAATAGAAAATCATGAATTAAAAATTTTCTTAAATTTTGATGCTGTTGCTTGGAATCGCTCCCATGACCTTTTGAAAAATTGCAGCGCTAGACGAAGCTCCCTGTGGGAGTCTGTTGTATGTATAGAGGCCCTTGATGGTATTTATTACCATGAACCTCTTCGAACGATCGGTCAAAAGTAGCTGAGTATAAGCACCCTCCAAGTCCAAAGAGCAGAAAATTTTTGAACCCGAAAGTGTAGCAAAAAGATCCTGAGCAACAGGCAAAGGGTACGTATTTGGAAGCAAAACTTTATTGATAGATACTTTGCAGTCTATCACCAAACGAATATTTTTATCCTTTTTGACAATGGCAATAACCGGCGAAGCCCATTCGCTGGCTTCAACTGGTGTGATAACTTTTTGCTTTTCCAAATCTTCCAAATAATCAACAACTTGCTGTCTCAAACGCAACGGAACCTCATAGGCTTTTTTAAAAATGGGTGTATCTTCCTTCAAGATTAACTCTCCCTTATAACCAACTATCGGACTAGAAAAATCTTTGGTGAAAATCGTCGGAAACTTACTCATTACTTCATCGACAACTGTTTGCTCGTCAGTCACGTCAATGTTCCCAACCATCAACGGAGGATTGTTAAATGTGTTTCGCCATCCTAAATAAAATTCGTCCAACCATGTACGGCCAACCAGAGGGATGAAATTGTTCTTGCACCGTAAAACAACCATGGTTAGCTGTTTCCGGTTCCCAGCGAGCTGTACATCAACACAAATTCTTCCAACTACATTCAATTTGTTTCCGTCAATAACAACAAGTTTTTTGTTGCATCGCTGCAACTCACAGCTTTTGAAATTTCTCAAATACAGCTCTTCTGGAATAACGCTCTCCGCTGATCCACAATCAATCTCCATGGTTAGACGCTTTCGATTGATTAAAACCTCCACATAGCAGGGATCACTGATCTTGTTGATTGACGAGATCATAAGACAAGGCATGCCATCAGAATAATCTGAATCAGAGTGTAAATCTTTCTTTAAACGTTTAAACAGTCTCGAATCCTTTGTACTGGAAGATGGCTTTGGAGAATCAAGAAATTTGACACTTGGCTGGTTTTACGGGAGATTTTTCCATGCTAACGGTAGCAAAATTTCCTTGTCTGTCCAGTTCGCTTGCAAAAGGAACAAAGGTAAACTGGTTTACCTGAGCTTGCGCCTCTTTTGCCTTTGTATCTACCATTGCTTCTACTCCTGGACAAAACGATCGATTTCTATCAAAACTACGGCTCCGGCTTCGGAATCTACTCCTAGACCGCGAAGCATCAGATCTGTTACCCAATCTGGCCACTAAACTAACGCGTCTGTCATCGTCGTGTTTCAATTGCTTCGTCCTACAAGCCGATATCTCCGAATTGAGAATCAACCGTTCTGCTTTAGCAGCAGACAAATCCTCTTCATCACATAACCGTTTCTGTAACTGAACATCGTTCACTCCAATTACAAGCATATCACGAATCGCCCTTTCTTTGAATTCTCCAAAATCGCATCTTTCAGCCAAACTGTAATTACAAAATCCTCTAGTGACTCGTTTCTACCTTGCCTTTTTGTCCAAAATTTGTAACTATGCACAACAGCTGAATCGTTCTTGTCATAACGTTTTTTAAGTTCATCAGTCATTTGTTTATACGTTAAATCATTGAAATTCTTTCCTGGGAATAGCCTTTTAAGTTCTGTGAAAATCTCTTTTCCACAGACTGCCAGAAATGACGTTTTATAACGTTCTTCCGGAAATTCATTATGTTTAAAAATCCATTCCAGCTGTTCTTGGTATTGGCTGAATGGCATAGAGTAAGGGACGAAAGGATCGGCAATCGACGTCAAGGTCATCCTTCCCAAAGAAACGCACAAAATCAACAAAAAATCAAAATGAAAATTGGCCCAATTAAAACACAAAATAAATAAAATAAATCTCGCTAAAGAGTAAAAACAAAAACAAAACCAACGTACCTGTTTAAACAATGCACTCGATGATCCAAGATCAAATGCACTCCACCAAATCCAAATCCAAATCGTCAAGAAAACAGCACACAGCAACAAAATCCGCTCAAAGTTTTCTCCGTCGAAGCACTTCTCAAAAAAAAATCCTCACAGCAGCATTCACCATAAACAAAAGCTTTCCTTCGTTGCACTCGATCAAAAAATATCCACGTAACAGCAGCAGCTCTGCGACCCAACAGCACCAAATCAATATTGTTCACCACCGGCACACAATACAACCAGCTGACCGACGGCTTCACACTCGGTAGTTCGTTGACCTCCGCAGATGCACTTTTCGATGCACTTTCCAAAATTTGCTGATTTCGACGCCGACACAAAACAATCACCGACTGTTTGGCTCCAATGCTCGGGTTGTCGGTAGTGGTGAAAACGATGTTAGGTTCTGATGCCACACTCACACTACTGTTAGCGCAACTGTCACCTCCGTCAGATTTTCCCTTTTTTTGTATCCGCGTTCTTGGTCACTGATCCTCCTTCGGCGAACGGTTCACACCGAGAAAAAGTGTTTTTAGTATTCGTGGAATTCGCATAAATGCTGTAAAATGTGGAAAACCAAAAATGTGTGTGTAAAAGAAAATGATCGTCGACAAAATTCCAACCACGTTTTAATTTTTTTTTTTTTTACAAAATGGCTTCTATTTAACACAATGGTTTATAAAAGATTTTCTCTATATGTTTTACACAAACCGTAAAAATCGCGTTTGAAAAACTTCTCATCACCACAAAAGAAAATGAAGCGATTGTTCTGGCGCAAATAGTTTCACATAAAGGAAAAACTCAGAACAATGGCCGTCCAAACGTGAAAAATGGGTGGAAAGCAAAATTCTTTGTCACTTCATAAAAGGAATACTTACGCCGAGTGTTCTTGAAACAAATGGTATATTTGGTAATCCTACCAAAACACTATAAAACTTCCACAAAATGCACGCAGTCACTCGCAAAAATTAAAACCAACTGTAAAAACTTTTGTAACCAGTGGTGTGTTGATCTGTCCAAGATTGTTGAGATTTTCGTGGTTTTTGTATTCGGTTTTTTGTTGTATATGCCTTGAAAGTTATTGATCCATTGAAACTTGACCCAATCAACACCCACTGTGCCGACATCAGCAGCATAGGATAGTTCCGCTACTCAACACCAGGTGTACGCAAGGACATGGGAGGCCATGGTGGGTGGTGTAATGGGGACACCAATAGGGCGAAAATGTGATGAGGGAAAAAGGTAACGGTCAAGCCCAAGGCCAAGCCTTTTCGCGCGAACGACCACCATCGCTAAATGGCAATTAGCTTGCAACTTTTGCTAGAGAAAGACGTGAGTCGATTAGATATCCGGAAAATTGAAACCAAGTTAAAGTTAAAGTCGAAGATCGGTGAAAAAGTGAATTGCGCGACATAGGAGGAAATATCCAGGTATGGTTTAAACCTGACCATCGATCGTCCCTCATCACTAACCGCCATAAATAACCCCAACACCTCCGATAGGACCCTTTTTGACTAGACCTTAGTGCACCCACATCAGTCTACGTGAACTCGGCCGTGGAGTGTTCTTGGAGCCATTAACCAAGCAGCGGTGGACCGCTTGCGTCCGAAGCTCGACCCTACACGCTCTGGGCCAGATTTGCCATTCTAGCACGTCCGTGGCACAACTGTCCAGATACCGCCATTTTGTGGATATCACCAACGCTGCAGGCACTCCGTGACTGGGTTCGAGGAGTCAAGCCAGCATCGAAACCTCGAGGTAGTGTCCCCCCCGAGACAGTCCAATACGGGCTACAATTGGAGCTACCCGGTAGCGACGTTAGAGAAGCGGTTGGAGTAGCGGAACGTGAAGGGGCCCCACCGAAGAGTTAGAAAAGTGAGGTAGGAGGTAGATTAAGGAAGTGGGAATACGAAGGAGTAATAAAGGTACCTGTGTGTAATTTGAAGAATCCGGTATGGTGTTCAAGTGGAAGTTTCCTGTATTTTCTTGGCCGCGATAATCAAGCGCGTACGCCGACCCTGAGGCTATTGAATAAGGGGGGTCTCATTAGTGCTGGGCAGGGATCGCCCCATTAGTTACACTTAGCGCCCAACTGAAATTTGCGTAGATTATCAGTGCCCGGGTACACTTGAATGCCAATTGCGTGTCTTTGCAGAAGTCTCTGGGAAAACGTCCAGACTTCGCTAACGAACTTGACCAAAGCACACAAAACAGGTAACCAATTGATGAATGAGGGTCAATATAATTTTTTTCATTAAGAGGGGTCTTGGATGTAAGCGAACGGTCTGAATAGCTACCCATCATTGAGCAAAACTTACTAAAAGCATATGAATTAGTCGGAGAGATTCGCGTTGAATTCCGGAATTTGATCAGTGTTGTATTCTTTCAGACTGTTGAGTAAAACACCAAATAAAAACTAAAGTTTATCAAAGATAGACGAACTAAAACTAGGATTTTCAAATTATTTGCTTCATTAGGGAGCGTGAACAAATTTTAGGATTTTTTAATTTACAGCTTCTTTGAACAGAAGTATTTCTTTTCTCTAGGATTTTCAATTTTTTTTGGGTGATAATCCACTTGAAAGGATTCCATAGTTTCTTTTTTAATTCAATATTCGATTTTCTTAGTTGAATGCCTGTTGAAGAGATGGCTATGTCCCATTTCGTATCGTGGTACCACGCGATGAATCCTAGCCATCTGACAATAGATGAGCTAGAGTACGAGTTGAAGATCCGTAGCATGCCGGTAGAAGGCACACGTAGCGTTGCCGAACGAAATCTGCGTAGTCGCCTGAAAGAGGAAAAAGGAAAATCAGACATGAGAACATTGTTTGTTGGTGAATCGGTAGTTCATGAATTAGAGGTTTGCGACGATAAGTTGAATGGAATCAAAAATCATTTGGAAAAGCGTGCGATGAAAAAGGCTCCAGATCAATTGTTTAAGACTAGGTTAATTCACATTCTCTTCCGAATGCAGCGTTTGAGAACTAACACTAAGAAGGACGACGAATTGAACAGCCTTGCAGTGATAGCTGGGGAGTGTGTCAAGTTACTCAATGTGTACTATTCGGCCATCTCCCACCTGTTAGAGGTGCGAGAGGCAGAATTAGCAATCATAAACGAGAGCTTGAACACCCTTAGGGGAGAAAACCAAACCGATGAGTTAGAGCAAGAGAACAACGTGAATGAACAAACGAGTGAGAGGTCTGTGAATAGCAAGGAAACCGATCCTAAAGATAGCAATACGGTTGACAGAGTTAGTGCTAGGGACAATGAGTCTGTTAATGTTGTAGATAGCGAGAGACAGGGATTCGCAGACGAAATAAAACAATTGAAAGCGATTATGACCCAATTGCTACAACGCATCACTGTGCTTGAGTCTGTCCAGCCCGTTGTTCAGCAGCAGGAACTTCATACAGGCACATCAAACAGTACTCAAATCGAAGAGCGTTTGACGGAGGAAAAAGAAGTAGAAGAAGTACAGGCGAAATCGGTAGATTTCTTAGGCTGGTTAAAACAAAGAAATGAGTCGTTGGACACACTCAAAAATTCAGAAGAAGAGAAGGTGGTAGAAAACAGTAGCAATGAGAAGAAGGAGGTAAGGAAGGATAACAGTAGACCATGGAATAGCGGAAGTAAGTTCCCGATCCATAAGTGGTCGGTGAAATACGACGGAATGGATAATGGCAGACGGTTGAACGAATTCTTAAAAGAAGTCGATTTCAACGCCAGATCAGAAGGATTTTCTGAGGCAGAGCTGTTGCAGGGAGCTCACCATCTGTTCACTCAGAAGGCGAGATCCTGGTTTATGGAGGTTAGTAGCGATATAGGGACATGGAAAGAATTAGTGACTGAACTGAAAAAAGAGTTCTTACCAGTCGATATAGATTACGTCTATGAACGGCAGGCTAACAATCGGAAGCAGGGTCCCAGAGAGAAGTTCCAGGACTTTTACTTGGACATGGTCCGGATCTTCCGCAGCATGTCGAGCCCGTGGGACGAAAAACGAAAGTTTGACGTCCTCTTCCGTAATACTAGGGAAGATTGCAGAATTGCAATGCTGGCAGCGAATGTGAGTTCCATACCTAAAATGAAAGATTTTGGTAAAAGATTCGATTCGATAAACTGGCATATGTATCAGAAGAGAGAGAGTAGGTTTTCACGAAAAGAGGTAGTGCAGATTGATGAGGTCAGAACTCAGCAACCATACCGAGCAAACCAGGATAGGTTTCCGAATAGGAACCAGGATCAGGGAAGCTCAAATGGAAAGCAGCAGTTCAGACAAGACAATCAACAATTTCAAAACGACCTTGGAAGCAACAGCAGCTCAGTGTCCAGAAAACCGACAAGTTTCAAAAAGAAGTATGCAAACCAAATCCAAATCCTGAAACCGCACAGCGGCAAAATAATCCAGTTCCGAGCACTAGCGGAACAAGCGCCCTCAGAGAATCGTAAACGCATACATTCCTCCAGGCAAGAGCGTTTGCTTTAATTGCCATGAAGGTGGACACGATTTCGAGGTGTGTACAAGGGAACGTAAGCTATTTTGTCTACGCTGTGGGTTCCCTGGTTTCAAAACAAAAGATTGCCCATACTGCCAATCAAAAAACTTGTACAAGACTGCCTAATGAGGCAAGACAGTCTTGCAAGTCACTCCACAAGACCTCAAACAGAACCAGAAGTTCCAGATTCTCTCGAACAGCTCGGTTACTCGCGGGTCAGTGGAGACATAGCTGAAGAGGCAGAGTTGACAACCATGCTCGTAACTCTCAGCGACGATTCCAGGCCATTCGTGAGAGTGGAAATGCTGGGAATTTCTATTATTGGACTTTTAGATAGTGGAGCAGCTAAAACAGTATTGGGCATAGGTAGTAAAAAGCTGATTAGTACCCTCAAGTTGCAATTAAGACCCACGAGAATAGATCTCAAAACAGCCGGAGGACAGAGTTTAGACGTGATAGGGACAACAGAGGTTCCAATAACCTTTAACGGAGAAACCAAACTCTTACCAGTTCTGGTAGCTCCAAGTCTGAGTCGTCGTTGTATTCTGGGCTACGATTTCTGGCAAGCCTTCAGGATTCGCCCTACGATATCTCAGCCCATTGATGCAATTGATGATGCTGAAACAGAACCGTTAGAAGAGATTAGTGGATTAAACGATAATCAAAAACGACAACTTGGAGAAGTAAAAGTTTGTTTCTACCAGCAAGTCCTGGTCATTTGGGAAAAACAAGTCTCATTGAGCATAAGATCGAGCTGAGAGACGAATTCGCCAACGCCGATCCCGTTCGGAAAAATCCGTATCCGTGGAGTCCAGTAATCCAGGAGAAAATCCACCGTGCACTGGACAACATGATTAAGGACGGAGTGGTCGAACCTTCCGACTCGGATTGGGCGTTGCCAGTCGTCCCTGTTAAAAAGCGAGACAGCGAAGAGATAAGACTTTGTCTCGACGCACGAAAGCTCAATGAGCGAACAAAAAGGGATGCATATCCTCTTCCACATCAGAATCGGATTCTTAGTCAGCTAGGTCCTTTTCGATTTTTGACAACAATCGACCTTTCGCAGGCCTTCCTGCAAGTTCCTTTGAACCGTGCATCGAGGAGATTCACCGCTTTCTCGGTGCCAGGGAAGGGACTTTTCCAGTTTACGAGATTGCCCTTCGGGCTAGTCAATAGTCCGGCAACGCTCAGTAAACTTATGGATAGAGTACTCGGACATGGTGAGCTCGAGCCGGCTATATTCGTTTACTTAGACGATATAGTAGTGGCGAGTCATACTTTCGAGGAGCATGTCGCGAAGTTAAGGGAATTAGCTCGGAGATTGAAGGAGGCGAACCTTTTCATTAACCTGGAAAAATCCAAGTTTTGTTGCCACGAACTGCCTTACCTCGGATATATCCTTTCCGAAAAAGGATTACGGCCTAACCCGGATCGAGTCCAAGCGATCCTGGGCTTTGAGGCACCAAAATCCATAAGGTCATTGAGAAGATTCCTCGGTATGGTGAACTACTACCGCAGGTTTATCGATAAATTCAGTGAACTCACCGCACCGTTGACAGACTTGTTGAAAAACAAGCCGAAAAAAGTGCGGTGGAATGAGGCAACAGAAAACGCGTTCAGAGCCATCAAGGAGAAGCTGATAACTGCCCCAGTGATGGCCAACCCTGACTTCAGCGTACCGTTTTGCGTACAAACGGACGCCAGCGATACGGCTCTAGCAGGTGTACTCACTCCAGGTACATAATGGCATTGAGCGAGTGATAGCGTATCACTCTGAGAAGCTGAAAGGTGCCGAGCTCAACTATCATGCAGCGGAGAAAGAAGGCTTGGCTGCCCTTCGCTGCATTGAAAAGTTCCGATGCTATATCGAGGAACACATTTCACGCTCATCACGGATTCATCGGCGCTTTCGTTTATAATGAGAGCCAAATGGAGATCGTCATCCCGCTTGAGCCGATGGAGCATAACACTGCAGCACTTCGATATGGAGATAAAGCATAGGAAAGGGAAGGAAAATATTGTTCCGGATGCTTTATCCCGATCGATTGAAGCCCTAGAAGTGGATGAGACGGACAAATGGTACCGAGCTCTGTTCGAGGCAGTAGAAACCGATCCCGAGAAGTACGTCGACTTCCGGATCGAGGACGGAAAATTGTTTAAATTCGTTTGCTGCACAGTCTGACGTTCTAGACTACAGGTTTGAGTGGAAGGAATGCGTGCCTGAGTCCAAACGCCAACGTGTCATTCAACAAGAGCATGACGAAATGATGCACATTGGGTTCGAAAAGTGCATTGAGAAAGTCAAACGCAAGTACTATTGGCCCAGAATGAATGCTGACATCAAAAAGTACATCGCATTGTGTGAGACTTGTAAGGAGAACAAACACTCCACATTATCAACGGCTCCAGAAATGGGGAAGCAGCGAATTGCGACCAGACCATTCCAAATTGTGTGTATGGACTACATACAATCACTTCCTCGAAGCAAGCAAGGCAATGCCCACTTGTTAGTCGTATTAGACATTTTTTCTAAGTACTGCTTGCTTGCTCCGGTGAAGAAGATTGCTTCAGGTAGTCTTTGCACCATTTTGGAAGAGCGATGGTTTCGTAGGCTGTCCGTTCCGCAATACGTGATTACGGATAATGCGACAACATTCCTATCAAAGGAATTCCAGGAATTGTTAAAGAAGTACGAAATACAACACTGGGCCAATGCACGACACCGTAGTCAAGCTAATCCTGCTGAGCGTTTGAACAGGACGATAAACTCGATGATTCGAACATACGTCCGCACCGACCAAAAGCTCTGGGATACTAAAATATCCGAGATCGAGTTTGTTTTGAACAACACGCTGCATGGATCCACGAAGTTCACACCGCATCGTGTCATTTTCGGCCATGAGATGGTCACACGAGGATCTGACCACCGTAGAGAGCAAGATGGTGAGCTCTCAGAGAACGACCGAGCCGAGAAACTGAAAGGTATCAGTAAGAAAAATTACGACGTTGTCCGAGAAAACCTGAAAAGAGCATATGAGAGAACAAAACATCAATACGATTTACGCCACAAACGCTACTCACCCACGTTCTCTGTCGGACAACGAATTTTCAAGAGGAGTTTCGCGCTGTCGGAGGCCGGCAAAAACTTCAACGCCAAATTAGGTCCGCAGTATAAGCCGTGTGTCGTGGTTGCGAGAAAGGGCAATAGCTCATATGAAGTAGCCGATATGAACGGCAAGTCGCTGGGAATATTTTCCGCAGCAGATTTGAAGGCCTAAAAGGAAAATATTTATTATATGGTACCAGTAAATGCTTTGGTTCTTGAGTGAGGGAAGGCCAATAGTGAGGAGAGAAACTGATCCGTTAAAACCCTATTTGGAGAGGTTTACTGAATCCTATTGCGTAATTCTCGTATCGAGGATGGAACCACTTGCAGCTAAACGGGAGGTTGCTTATGCAACAAGTACCCCCTAAATGAATGCATTCAACTAGTCAATCGTGTGTTTTAATTTGTAATTATTGTTTCGTGATCATTTTTTTTAAATAATTTATTTCGCTGTATGTTCAATCATTGTTATGTCGAGCTTATCAGCTTCATTATGCAGTTTGCTGACTTGCATGCAACATCGTCAATTATCTTCTGATATTGCACCAGGAACAGTTTACAAGTCAGAGTGTAGTGTGGAAGTGTGTTTGCAATAGATTAGTGAATGGCCATAGGAGGATCAATTATTTTACAATAATTACTTTATTAGATTTCACTTCACTATAGACTCCAATATACTATTACTGGATATATACTTACCTAGTCCGAAAGCATACTATTTATCAGATGAACTTCTAGCTAAAATCTAATCTAAAAATGTATTTTAAAAGAATAATCATAACATAATGATCAATTGGCCAAAATTACTTTCGACTAGTCGTCAAAATGATACAAAATTCTCTAAAATGCACTCTTTTCACAAGATTTTAGCCACAATCTCATCTTCACGCTGTTGAACACCATACCAAGTATCACCATCTTTGAGACACAATAGGCTTTAGACAGTTTGGTTATTCACGGTCATCCATACGCGCACACTGATAAGAGCCGATAACGTTATCATAGCCACAGTTGATTACGATTGGAAATGGCTATACTCCGACATAACGAGACCTTAGTGAAATAATTCATACCGTACTCTAGAGTAACTTTGTACATAATGTAAATATAATTCCGGAATTCTTTCTTATATGCTAATTTTGTAGATTATTTTATTTTGCATGTAAAATTGTTGATTCGCATGTTTTAAATTTTTTTAATTTGTTTTATGTAGTTTAATTTGTATATATTTTATTTCGTTTTGCTTCAATGTTGGTTTATTATATGTGTACAGTCGAATGGGATCGCAGGAGACCGGAATCGTAAGATGTTGATGGTCAGTAGAAGGTTCAAACCTTGAAATAGAGTGGAGTTGGAATACCAATGATGAAAACTTATGACCCCGACCCATAATCCGTCTGATACTAAAAATGCTACTCTTTCCCTAGATTACAGCTTTGATTCGGTATTTTTGAATAGATTTGAGATTTTCAGGAGTCAATGTGTGTTAAAAAAAGTGTGTGTTAGTAAGTTTTGTTTTGTTAGTGAAAATTTTGGTTCAGAGGTACGCGTCACAAAGTTGTTGTTCCTGTGTATTAAACAAAAAAAAATACGGCTTCACCGATTTTTTTACCCGAGCAGGGGAGAGTGTAACCAGTGGTGTGTTGATCTGTCCAAGATTGTTGAGATTTTCGTGGTTTTGTATTCGGTTTTTTGTTGTATATGCCTTGAAAGTTATTGATCCATTGAAACTTGACCCAATCAACACCCACTGTGCCGACATCAGCAGCATAGGATAGTTCCGCTACTCAACACCAGGTGTACGCAAGGACATGGGAGGCCATGGTGGGTGGTGTAATGGGGACACCAATAGGGCGAAAATGTGATGAGGGAAAAAGGTAACGGTCAAGCCCAAGGCCAAGCCTTTTCGCGCGAACGACCACCATCGCTAAATGGCAATTAGCTTGCAACTTTTGCTAGAGAAAGACGTGAGTCGATTAGATATCCGGAAAATTGAAACCAAGTTAAAGTTAAAGTCGAAGATCGGTGAAAAAGTGAATTGCGCGACATAGGAGGAAATATCCAGGTATGGTTTAAACCTGACCATCGATCGTCCCTCATCACTAACCGCCATAAATAACCCCAACACCCCCTCCGATAGGACCCCTTTTTTGACTAGACCTTAGTGCACCCACATCAGTCTACGTGAACTCGGCCGTGGAGTGTTCTTGGAGCCATTAACCAAGCAGCGGTGGACCGCTTGCGTCCGAAGCTCGACCCTACACGCTCTGGGCCAGATTTGCCATTCTAGCACGTCCGTGGCACAACTGTCCAGATACCGCCATTTTGTGGATATCACCAACGCTGCAGGCACTCCGTGACTGGGTTCGAGGAGTCAAGCCAGCATCGAAACCTCGAGGTAGTGTCCCCCCCGAGACAGTCCAATACGGGCTACAATTGGAGCTACCCGGTAGCGACGTTAGAGGAAGCGGTTGGAGTAGCGGAACGTGAAGGGGGCCCCCACCGAAGAGTTAGAAAAGTGAGGTAGGAGGTAGATTAAGGAAGTGGGAATACGAAGGAGTAATAAAGGTACCTGTGTGTAATTTGAAGAATCCGGTTTTGGTGTTCAAGTGGAAGTTTCCTGTATTTTCTTGGCCGCGATAATCAAGCGCGTACGCCGACCCTGAGGCTATTGAATAAGGGGGGTCTCATTAGTGCTGGGCAGGGATCGCCCCATTAGTTACACTTTACTTATAAAAATCTATCCTCGTACGCCACTGAAGTATCTAGTAAAAAGGGGATTAGACTTTGTCTTCTAGATATAGTAAGCGTAAACACGTCTTGTTCAGTGGGTAGTTAGTTAACTTTTGACCGTAGTATATTTCTCCTATTCGATACATGTCTAAAATGGGTGGGAAACAATCTCGACACCCTAGGTATAATGTATCCATCGTACTTGCTACACAAAATATATAATCGTGCAATGGCTGGCATATAAAAGCTTTCAATTTATAACTGAGGAAATGTTAATAGAATATACTAAGTTGAAAAGCAGACCAACTTCCAGTTGGAATATGGAGCCAATGCCAGCCAATGATTTTTTTTTTCAATTTTGGAATTTTGAAATGAAAATTTTTCAGAATACTTTGTTACGCTATTTGTTAATTAAATTTTCCAAGTATTTTTTTATTCGAGGCATTATTTAGAATTTCCACGGAAGAGTCTATGGATTATCTTCAAAAAATTCTTTGGATTTTCAAAGAATAAATCTTTAGAATTCTCAACACTGTTAGATGACTTTACCCATTAATGGGTACTATGTTATTGTTGATATTATTCCGAGTATTATTCCCACCGTGAAAAATTCACCCATTTTCTTTAAAAAGCGCCACTACTCATTAAAATGGGTAGTGGCACTTTTTCAAGAAAATGGGTGAATTTTTCACGGTGGGAATAATATCAACAATAACATAGTACCCATTAATGGGTAAAGTCATCTAACCGTGAAGGTTCATGTTTTTTTTAATCTGAACCAGAAATCATTTCAAAATTTCATCGGGAATTCATTCTTCTTCGGGATGTCATTTTGATTTCTTTGTAGGTTCAGCTAAACATTGCTTTAAATCTTTACCATGCAAAGATGCACAGGAAATGATTTAGAAAGTTTAAGGAATTTTCACATCAGAAAATCTTTAAAATTTGGATTTAATTTTTTAAGGAATTCCTACTAAAAATGCTTCAAAAGTACAACCTTTACAAGTACACCCGATTCTGTTTTTACACGGATTTTTTTTACACGGCCGTGTAAAAAAAATCCCATACAAAATTTTTGCAAAGTTGCTCCATTTTGCATGATTTGTCGAGAAATCATAAAACTTTTTTTACACGGATTTTCGAATTTTGAACTGAAAACTTTTTTTACACGGAACGCATCCCCCGTGTAAAAAAAGAATCGGGTGTACTACAAAAGTACAATTTTTTCGATATTTCCACTTATAAAAACATCGGAATTTTCTCGGGAAATTCATTATTGGTGTTACAGATAAACTTTTTTCGATTTTCTACTGGAAAATCTTGAGAATTTCCATCGGAAATAATTTGGCATATTCCGAATAATTTCTTTTGGAAATTAAAAAACTGCTGAAAATTTCTAAGAATTTCTTTTGGAAAACGAAAAAAAAAATCCATTGGAAAATTATAAGAATTTCCTTTGAAGATTCATTTAAATTGCCCGGGATTTTGAAAAATATCTTTAGAGATTCTTGTCTTGTCTTGTCTGGATTTTTTTCTAATTTATACTGTAAATTCTTCGGAATATGATGTTTATTGGAATTTTCATAGTAAATATGCATTTCGGATCCTTCTACGGATTCTTCTAGTTCTTCAAAATTTCTACCGAACATTTTTCGGAGCTGTTCCACAGAATTTCGGAAAAAATGTCGTTGAAATTCTAAAGATATTCCGGGGAGACTCCGAAGAATTTCTCATCAATATTCCGAAGGGTTTCCCTTGCAACTCCAGAATAATTATTCTTGAAAATTAAGAAGATCTTGGAATTTAAAATTAATCCAAGCAATAAATGTAGGCAATAATTTAGGCTTAAGAAGCCTAGTTTTTATGATATTGAATAATTAGGATAATTGATCGAAAAAAATGGGCGAGATTGCTGCAACACCGCACGAGGGCGAACGAGGCACGATATAAACAGGCGCGGAACAGACAAAACTCGATTTTCCGGAGAAAAAAGCGTCAGCAGGAAAATCGAGACCGTGAAGAGACGGAGCAACTGTACCGCGCTAATAACACACGAAAGTTCTATGAGAAGTTGAACCGTTCACGTAAGGGCCACGTGCCACAGCCCGATATGTGTAAGGACATAAACGGGAACCTTCTTACGAACGAGCGTGAGGTGATCCAAAGGTGGCGGCAGCACTACGAAGAGCACCTGAATGGCGATGTGGCAGACGAAGATGGCGGTATGGTGATGGACCTGGGGGAACGCGCGCAGGACATAACTCTACCGGTTCCGGATCTCCAGGAGGAGATTGGCCGGCTGAAGAACAACAAAGCCCCTGGGGTTGACCAACTACCAGGAGAGCTATTTAAACACGGTGGTGAGGCACTGGCTAGAGCGCTGCACTGGGTCATTACCAAGATTTGGGAGGAAGAAGTTTTGCCGCAGGAGTGGATGGAAGGTGTCGTGTGTCCCATCTACAAAAAGGGCGATAAGCTGGATTGCAGCAACTACCGCGCAATCACATTGCTGAACGCCGCCTACAAGGTACTCTCCCAAATTTTATGCCGTCGACTAGCACCAATTGCAAGGGAGTTCGTGGGGCAGTACCAGGCGGGTTTTATGGGCGAACGCTCCACCACGGACCAGGTGTTCGCCATTCGCCAAGTACTGCAGAAGTGCCGCGAATACAACGTGCCCACACATCATCTATTCATCGACTTCAAAGCCGCATATGATACAATCGATCGGGACCAGCTATGGCAACTTATGCACGAAAACGGATTTCCGGATAAACTGACACGGTTGATCAAAGCGACGATGGATCGGGTGATGTGCGTAGTTCGAGTTTCAGGGGCATTCTCGAGTCCCTTCGAAACCCGCAGAGGGTTACGGCAAGGTGATGGTCTTTCGTGTCTGCTATTCAACATCGCTTTGGAAGGGGTAATACGAAGAGCAGGGATTAACACGAGTGGTACAATTTTCAATAAGTCCGTCCAGCTATTTGGCTTCGCCGACGACATAGATATTATGGCACGAAACTTTGAGAAGATGGAGGAAGCCTACATCAGACTGAAGAGGGAAGCCAAGCGGATCGGACTAGTCATCAACACGTCGAAGACGAAGTACATGATAGGAAGAGGTTCAAGAGAAGACAATGTGAGCCACCCACCGCGAGTTGGCATCGGTGGTGACGAAATCGAGGTGGTAGAAGAATTTGTGTACTTGGGCTCACTGGTGACTGCCGAAAATGATACCAGCAGAGAAATTCGGAGACGTATAGTGGCTGGAAATCGTACATACTTTGGACTCCGCAAGACGCTCCGATCGAATAGAGTTCGCCGCCGTACCAAACTGACAATCTACAAAACGCTCATTAGACCGGTAGTCCTCTACGGACACGAGACCTGGACGATGCTCGTGGAGGACCAACGCGCACTCGGAGTTTTCGAAAGAAAAGTGCTGCGTACCATCTATGGTGGGGTGCAGATGGCGGACGGTACGTGGAGGAGGCGAATGAACCACGAGTTGCATCAGCTGTTGGGAGAACCATCCATCGTTCACACCGCGAAAATCGGACGACTGCGGTGGGCCGGGCACGTAGCCAGAATGTCGGACAATAACCCGGTGAAAATGGTTCTCGACAACGATCCGACGGGTACAAGAAGGCGAGGTGCGCAGCGGGCAAGGTGGATCGATCAGGTGGAAGATGACTTGCGGACCCTCCGTAGACTGCGTGGCTGGCGACGGGTAGCCATGGACCGAGCCGAATGGAGAAGACTCTTATATACCGCACAGGCCACTTCGGCCTTAGTCTGAATAAATAAATAATGATCGAAAAAAATAATAATGCACCTAAATGTTCTAAATACACAAAATTCTAGTAGTGCGTATGAAAAAGGTTATGACATAGAGAAGCTTGCATTTAAAAAATCAACATGAAATTCTAAATAAAATGCTTTTAAATTCATAAAAGGGTCTTAGAACTAAGGAGATTCCTGCGATATGAAAAAAGTGGCAGTGTTCCAGAAAAAACACTCCAATTCCTAAAACAATCTAGGTTAAAAATAGTGTTATAATAACGATTGAAATTAAATTCCAAAACAACCCTCAACAACCCTTTCAGTAATGATGGGTCATATATGCCCAGCGTTTTAGATTGTCTATAAAATCACAAAAGAGGACTAGGCCACCATTTTCTTCAGTAAAATTGTTCATCTAGATATTGGCATTACAGAAAAAATATGGGAGCTCAAATTTGACTGACCATGAAAACTCAGATATCCGAAACCTTGGGAAGATTTCGATTCTAAGAGCATGTAAATAAAGTTTAAAGAAGACCGACGGAGGTCCTTCGTAGCTTAGTTGGTTAAAGCACCAGTCTAGCGTACTGTAGGGTCATGGGTTCGAGTCCCATCGAAGGGAAAGTGGTTACCTCCAATACATTTTCCAAATCAATATCTTCCACATAACGTACATATTCACATATGAGTTTTCATAACATTGTAAATTAACGTCCAAGTCGGGTGGTTTAATCCCCGGAAATAGGCAATTACCTTTGATTGAACTGAACTTGAGTTGCGTGCTCTTGCCTACGCAATGCGGTCGGGTCTGAGCTTGACGACCGACTGGCAAATAGCTTACACAACCTCACTTGATCAGTACCGTTGCTGATGAAGAATGTGTATAGCCGCCAGACATTCTAAATACTCACGCTCCTCTAATGTGGACGTGTACAATACACATGTGGAAGTATTGGCTTGATAAATGGATTGCGAGTGATTTGACTATGCGTCCAATTTGGGAATCTCGAGCTCGTTCAGTAGCCGCTAGGTTGCGAAGACCGACGGAGGTCCTTCGTAGCTTAGTTGGTTAAAGCACCAGTCTAGCGTACTGTAGGGTCATGGGTTCGAGTCCCATCGAAGGGAAAGTGGTTACCTCCAATACATTTTCCAAATCAATATCTTCCACATAACGTACATATTCACATATGAGTTTTCATAACATTGTAAATTAACGTCCAAGTCGGGTGGTTTAATCCCCGGAAATAGGCAATTACCTTTGATTGAACCAAAGTTTAAATGTTTGAATCATTCTAAACAGATGGGTGGTCAGATAAGATGGGTCATCCTGAACGTTAAGCCAGTGATTAATATTCAGGAATACGAGATGCTCAAGGTACTTCAAAATACTCTCAAGTTCAGCCCACGAATCTACCAGATCAATCAAGACGTTTTCCTTGGAAAATTATTCCAAAGAACCGTCAGAGTGACCGAGAAAATATTTTTAATATGGCATCATTGGCTTCCACGAGTCGATATCAAAATAAAATTTCAATGAAGAATTAAAAATTTTGAGAGATGAGCCAGCTCTGGATTGAAAATCTCGTTAGCAGAGCAACAAATAGAAATTTTCCATAATAAAAAAGGAAATTGCCAATAAAGAACAATAATACACACAATAATAGAAAATTAGCACTTGTAAAAGCAAAAATTGCAAATATGAAATAAAAATTTTCCATAAAAAAATCAAAATGTTCAACGAAAAAATGCAAAAGTTTCATGAATAAATCAATGTTAGCAATGAACAATTCAAAAAAAAAAATATTTTATAATTAGAGTAGAGTGGGGCAAGAGTGCGCACTTAGTTTTCAATCGATCATGTGGCCGTTATGAAACAAGCTTCTGCATATCAAATCAGTGTCGATGATTCATATACTCTTCCTTTATGTTACCCATTGGAAAAAATATTGAAATTATTGAGATTTGTTTTAGTAGAACCCTTATTGCAAGACAAGTGAAAAACGCACTCTTACCCCACCGGTGGGGTAAAAGTGCGCATCGGGTGGGGTAAGAGTACGCATTTATCCAATCATGTGCTTTAAGTATATATTAACACAAATAAGAGTTAATAACATTTAATTGATGTTTATTGAGCATATATTAGGGAATGTTTAAAGATTACGTAACTCTTAAAGGGGGAGGGGGTCCTAAAAATGTGCACTTTCATGCGAAAAACCGATATATATATATATATATATATATATATATTCGATATATATATATATATATATATATATAAGAAATGCTCTGAAGGATCAGAGTTCAATAAAAAAATAATTTTATTCCACTAATTATAAGTTACAATAAGTATCATTCACTTCTCACTCGAAACTGATTGAATTTTCCTACCGCTAAACCTTTTATTAACTAAATCTATCAACTCAGCAAAACGGTCCCGGTCAAAATCTGCATCGATGTCGTCCGATCCGTTGACGTTCGCTTGGCTTTACGCACGTTGCCACCTCAGCTGGATAATTTTCTGGGCATCACTTTTACGTTGCATCGATCGATGGGCCGGTCGATGGCTCGTTCTGATGGGATGGCACGTGAGCAACTCTGATCCTAACGCCTCCCTCCTCAAGTATCAAGCGTCCTCGTTTGATGTTTCAGGAGCTCGAACCTTGGTTCTGGGATGAGTTTCAGACGCTTCTGTCCGGGGTCCTTTCTTGTTGTTTGAGTGTTCGAACCATCGGTTGCTTCTACTTCTTCTAGCTTCTTTGTTCTAAGCATCAGTGCCTCTACGTGGTTCTTTTTGGCATCCTTCTTGTGAGTTTTCTTGTAAAGAAAAGCAATGACGAAACAGAAAAATGTTAAAATCAGGAGGGCTAGCCCTCCAAAAGTTACCCTTTTATGTGTGCTGTTAAAGGAAAGCTGGATCATGCTCAATTCTTCCAGGTTTTGAATCCGCAGCATGAAGTTTTGCTCCTCGTTGTACGTGTAGTTTGACTTCTGAAGAGGTTTACTGTAAATTGGGATCAAGTAGTTGTCTTGTCTTAAGACATCTATTTTACTAGAGAATGTGAAGTTACGTGCTCTGATTGTGCAATTGCCGATTTCTATTATTGTTGGTTCGGTAATGATTCTTGAATCCCCGCATGAGTCGTTTACCTCGATGTTTTCTGTAGTGTCAATTAGGATTACGCCGTCTGTGATCTCTTTGGCTTGGAATCCTTGTATTGTACTTACGAGTGTGCATTTTGGTGTTTGATGCGTTAAGATATTATGAATGCATTCGTCCTCGATCAGCTTGGTACCTTCACAAATGTCGCATTTTGTCGTTTGGGCGTAGATCAGATTTCCGTGCTTTGCCACCAGGTTTATGTCGGTTTTTATCCTCGAATTGTTGACCTTCAACGTGTGGAGCTCCAGGAGGTCGAAGTCCTTGTCGTCTAGTACTGGGGTCTTCACGAGTACCATCGCTTGTCCGCCGTTGATGCCGGTAGTTGCTGAGCAATACTGAAATATTTCGTCAAGATAGTTAAGGTGGATGTTTTGCTTCCTAAGTTTCCCTGCGATTGCCTGCTTATCATCTAACGAGAGGATGTTCTTATTTATGAGACCTAATCTGGAGAACTCGACTTGTTCTTCTATAGATTCTAATATATGAATTATTCTATCTGTATTCCAAATGAGATTAATGAACTCCAAGTCTGATCTAAGGTTTTGTACTGTGTTGAATTCTCTAGAGATTGTAGAACTAATTTTCCTCAAGGAATCTGTTATGTTATTGATTTTGTTTTTATAAAGTTCGTTAATTTGGATTTGCTTGATTTGGTTTTGTACTAACTTATTCTCCTGGTTCTTCAATATCCCTAATCCTTCGTGTATGATCTCAAGATCCTCGTTATCGGGATTACCCGCAATGAATTTAATTGCTGTTCCGAGGACGTTTATCAGTGCTCTTTTTATTCTACTTGGGCTTAAACTAAAAAATTTTTCCTTAGCTATTGTTAACTTTTCCTGTAGGGTTTGCTCTAAGTGTTCAACGGTTTTAAATGAGTGTATGATTTTTTCTATGTATTTGATGTTATCTTCTAGTGATTCCAAACTAATCTTATGTAGTGTCCTATCGTATCCTATCCTTATCCGTACTGTTTTTGTTTTTATGGCCACCATGCCATTGTTATTCGATTTTTCCTTATATGTAGTCGCATTTATCAGGTGGATGAAGATTAATCTGAAAAAGGAACATATTTCATTTGTTTAATGTTTTGTTCTGTTGAGGGCTTTAAGGTGTTATATGTTTTTATTTTTTATTCCGATTTTTATGTATTTTTATGTCATTACTATCTATGTATGTGAGTTCGTTATTAGTTTTAACTGTTGAAATTTTATACGGGTCTCTATCTTTATTTAGTCTTTGACTATTTTTAATATAAAGTTTTTCATTCTGATTTAGATGTTTAGGGCTTTCATTATTTGAAAAAATTTTCTCGTGATTTAGTTTTCTTTTATTAAGCTCAACTTTAACGGCCGATTGAATTTTACGAAAGTTTTCTGCTATTTCCTCCTGATTGGTTGAATTTGATGAGTTGAAAACTACTTCCCGTGGTTTTTGATTGATTGCTGAATGAAAAGTATTATTGTAAACGTCAACCAAAACGTTAATTATTCCGTTAAGGCTCAAATCTTTGAATTTTGCATGGAGAGTACGATAGAGTTCGATTAATGTGGAGTGGAATCTTTCTACGATTCCGTTAGAACAAGAATTACTCGCGTTATGGATTTCGATGTTTAAATCGTTGAGAAAACCGACGAAATCAATGGATTTAAATGAAAGTTCTTGGTCGCTTACTATAGTCTTTGGCCTACCGAATTGTCTTATGTGCTCGGTGATTGCGTGTTTCATATCGACAATTGTGCTTGTTTGAAGCGGAATAACGTTTGCAAACTTTGAAAACGAATCGACTTACAGTGAGCCATTTCTGACCCTTCATGAAAAATACATCAATGTGGATTCTATCGAAGACAGTTTCGCCAAAAGTACTTTTTTGGATTAATTTTGGAGGTTTGCAAATATCGCAAGAATTTATGAAAATTTTGAGCTTTCTTTCTAGCTCGGGAAAAAAGTATCTTTGTAAAATCTGTCTTTTATTTTCTTTTAACCCTCGATGTCCATATCCATGGGTACTTTCGATCAGCTCGTCCTGATCGGTGCCCAGTCTGATGTCCTCCAAGAGTTTCTCTGAAATAAAAACTTTGAAAATTTTATTAGCCGAAAATGTATTCTATATGTTTCTTGTATAAGCTGCAGTAGGGATACGGGAGCTTTGATGCAATTAATACCTTTAGGATTCAGGCATCTTTTGAAAACGTTCACCACATCCACTTCGGTATATTCTGGTTGGGCAATTATGTATCTGTTATATTTGGGAAAAACAGCTTCGTGGAAATCTGTTTTAATTCGAGCAATTTTAAAAATTAATTGTGTCTTGAAAAAATTAATTGGTCTTTCCGTGCAGTTTATAAAATAATCGTCGCTAGTATCCGCAGAATGAATAGTCTCTAAATCTTCATCGTTCTCAGCTGTATTTGCATTTATTTCATCTTTCACCTTTATCCTGGATAAAGCGTCCGCAACGACGTTCTGTTTACCTGGTTTGTAGATGAATTCGTAATTGAAACCGCTCAACTGCAACTTCCATCTAACGATTTTATCATTAGAGTTAGTCATTGAGTAAATCAAAGGTTTATGGTCTGTTACCAGTTTAAATCTGCGACCATGTAAATAAGTTTTGAAGTGCTTCACTGCCCAAACTACAGCCAAAAGTTCTTTCTCCGTGGTGCTAATGCTACTGGCCGATCTTTCCCAAGTGTACCTTGAGATAGTACCGCTCCAATGGCATAATCGCTCGCATCAGTCGTTAGAATGAACTCCTTCTCATAGTCCGGGTAGGCGAGTATGGGATCTCTTACAAGTATCTCTTTGCATTTTATGAAACACTCCTCCGTTTCAGAAGTGGTTTCAAATTCGGCGTCTTTACGAAGTAACTTTGTCAAAGGTTTCACTAGTTTAGCGAAATCTTTGATAAATCTTCTGTAGTAACCTAACGTTCCAAGAAACTGTCTAATTTCTTTAACGTTTTTAGGTACTGGCCATGACCTAATAACTTTAATTTTGTCTTCATTGGGTAGCACTCCATCTTTGGTGACGGTGTGACCTAAAAATTGTACTTCGTTTCTAAAGAATTCACACTTATCAAGCTGAATCTTTAGTCCTGCTTCTTTAAGCCGTTTCATAATCGTTTCGAGATGTAGTTGATGTTCCTTGAGGGAAGCAGAAAAATAATAATGTCGTCCATGTAGACGAAGCAACAAACTCAAATTAAATCTCTGAGCATACAATCCATTACGCGCTGGAATGTTGCCGGAGCATTTTTGAGTCCAAAAGGCATTCTTGTGAATTCGTATTTGCCTGAATTCACAGAAAATGCGGTTTTTTCCGTGTCCTCTTTATCAAGTTGTATCTGATGGAAACCAGATACTAAATCAATTGTCGAAAAATAACAGGCTCGACCCAGTTTATCTAATATGTCGGTTATATCAGGTATTGGGTACTTATCATTGATTGTCTTTTCGTTTAGTTTTCGGTAATCGATAACCAAACGAAATTTCTTTTTCCCAGAAGCGTCCGCCTTCTTGGGTACGACCCATACAGGGGCAGTGTATGGGGAGATGGATTCATAATTATTCCATCGTTCAACATTTTCTTCACTTGTTTTGAATTTCTTGTTCGAAAATTTGTGGGTATCTATAGGACTTTACATGAATCGGCAAATTGTCAGTTGTTCGTATTTTATGTTTTATTTTATGCGTAAACGTGAGTTTTCGCTTTCGTCGTAGAGAATTTCCAAGTTTCTGCGGATCACTTCATTAAGAGCATCTTTCTCTTCATCGTTCATATGCTCGTTCCTGAGGTGATAATCGACATTCTTTGCCGGCAACTCACAATTTGGTTTTTCGGCAATTTCGCATTTATCTGGCCTAATGTTAATTTGATTCATGTTTATCTCTAGAGGTTTTCTGGAATGGTTTTGAATTGCTACCGTCGCCTTTCCATTTAAACTTATGTAGATTCCCGGTAAAATTGAAAATTTATCGAAATCCCTCTCGTCGGTGATTGTGAAATCTCCGTCTTTCAAGGTTTTAATTGTTAGATATTGGAACTCTTGTTCAGAAACGTTAATTTTAAGATCGTTCATAAACTTCTGTTTCAATTTATATTCCTTCCGTCCTATCTTTAATGTGTTCTTAGCAATGTTTAAGTTGGCATTAAGGTCTCGCAATGACTCATAGCCAATGAGCCCATCGAAAAACTCGTGAAATTTTAGAACATAGAACTTTAGTTTCTTATTTATCTGGAATGGATCAAATGAAACCGCATGTGTGATTTCGTGTGACCCTTGAATGTTCGAGACCTTTACTCCTTTTACAACGTCACAGTATTCTAGATTAACTCGATCGGCTGAAATGTAATTCTTATTCGCGCCGGTGTCGATTAAGAATTTTAATTCGCCCTTGCTAGTTATAAATGATATGTAAGGAAGAAAGTTATTATTCATTCGTTTGGATCTAGGTTTCGAGCCCCGAGAAAATTTAACTCCTCTCCGAGAAAGAATTCGTCATCATCAGAATCCAACGCCGAGTCATCGACCGGTTGGGTATCAGATTCTTGTTCATCCAGCTCGTGTTCCTTTGCATCGTTACGTTTTCCGTTTATGTGTGCATTCAATTGCATTTTAGACCTGGCTGTTCTCATAGAGACGTCACCGTCGGTCGGTTGTTTGGCTGAATGGTTTTGAAATAGCCGGAGCCGGACTGATTCTGGCTCTGATTACTGTTGGTGTTATTGTGATTGGGTTTAGAACTATGGGATTGAGCATTATAGTTAGAGGTTCGCTTTGAAAAATGTTGTGGTTGCACACTTGGTTTCTGCTCTAATTTTTGCCTATAGGCCGCATTAGAATATTGCATAGTTATGTGGTAAGCTTCTTCTAATGATTCAGGCCTATAGCTTCGAACGTGCATAGACAATTTTTCCCCTAGACCATCGATAAATCGTGTTAAGGTCATAAGACCGATCAATTTATTTATGGCTTTAGTACTGGATTTATAATCGTCCATTACTGCGGCGGTTGATTTTATCGCCGTATCGATGCCCTTAGTTATATTATAGTACTCCGTGATGGTTTTGTTCCCCTGGCTTATATAAAAAAGAGATTGGAAGTGCGAGGCTAGGTCCCTTCTGTCCCCGTACGCGTTAAGTAACACTTCTTTAATTTCATCCCAGGTGCTCGGGTTTCCGGCTGCAATTAGAATTTCTTTTGCATTGCCAGTAATTTTACTTTTGAAAGGGCTTAAAATTTTTATTGGATCGGGGGTATTGTAAGCTAAAAATGGATCTTCCGCCCTATTTTGCAATCTAGCTAAGATGTCAAATAGCGATTCCTGGTTTTCTGTTAATTTTTGCACATGAGCAATAAGCTCTTCCTTCGTTAATTCGTTGGCCATTTCTACGTTTCTATTCGCGTTGAATAGCACGGATCGTTTTGTTTTCGCGTTTGCGCTAATTTTGGTTGTAAGTACTAAGACACATTCCAGCGTAACGCGACACCATGAGGAGCCGACTTTCAGCGAGAAATTAGGTCTGCATTCGATAATTAGCCTCGGGTACATATGATTAAACAGGTGTAAAATTATCCTCACTAAATTTCTTTTCTGATAGAATATTCATTTTGAGATTTTTCGCTTTAAATATGATAAATATAGCGCGCTGCATTTCGTAACGCGACACCATCGCTGAATTGCACTTTTTTGCATTTTGAAATGCAATTGCGTTTTTCAGCTCTGGTATACGGTTTGGAGTCTCGATTTATTCTAAGCATTTCTCGTATACATCAACAGAAATGAGGCTGTGAATTAAAATCGCAGGAAAAAACGGAAATTATAATGAAAATAATTGAATTGATATGAACACCGCCGCGTTACGCTGATCGACAAACAGTCTCCTGCAAATGGTGTCGCGTTACGCAAACGGGTTTATCGTTGATAGAATACGTAATTTCAGCCGATTTGGATGCGACATGTTATATTCGACACAGAATATTATCACATTATCTTTCGTTGAATGTAGTTCGAGTTGGTGGTTACGATCTGGAGTTTCAGTTATTAAAGTTTGAGGGACTAACCGGCACAAATATAGAACTGAACCAATTCCATTCGTATCACATATTCAGTTTTTGAAACAAATTAAATGGTAATGGTTTTTCCTATTTTTATATTAGTCACACCCAAGTATGGCCCGGATCGGTTTTTAAGTACGTGGTCAGACGATCGATCCCCCTAGAAGTGAGTTTTTTTACACTGAAAAGTTCTATATTGTCTTTTTTCTACGTTAACCATTTTGAAAGGTGATGATGGTCCAAGAAGCTCGGCAATGTTGAAGAGGAATATTTATGTCGTTTTTTATTCTACGTTTCTACTGGAACGTTGTCTGTTTTCAACTTTTTATTTATTTCCGAAAAGATTGGAATACGTCTCATGTCTCAACCAATGTTTATCACAAGAACGTATGCGTCGTGCCCTGAGTGCACTATTAACTACATTTTCAATCTTTACGCTATCATCAACACTACTCAGAAAATAAATACTCAATTTTGAAAATGGTGTTTATATCCTGGTGTAAAATAATTGTCTTATTATTGTATTATTATTAAGCTCAAAGCGAAGTTCATTAGGATGCCTGATATAATATGTCTTTATTAACGAACCAGCCCAATGCTGGTTCATCTCGATTAACATAAAATGGAATTTTTTTTTCAATTTATCACTCAGCAACTCTCTGTTAACCTTTTTCGATAGGCCCTTATTCTTACATAGGTTTGGTGAATTTTTTTTGCCTGGCGCTATTCATTATATCTTCGACTACCGCGTGACCAACACTCTTAAATTATTTTACCGATATTGACTGTGAAAATCTCTGTTAAAGTTTTTAAGATGAAATATCGACTAAATTGACGTATGTTCACGGCATCTTCTTTGAGCGCTGACGTTCTCGGCTGTGACGATCTTGGTCAAAGAATAAAAAATGCCGAGCTAGTGAGAGCGAACGAAAGGAAAATTAACTAAAATATTAAAAATCATCAAATTAAATGGAGAAAATAAAACACGAGTCTTTCGGTTCCTCAAAGCTAAAAATATGTTTAAAAATCAAGATAAAGCTTGTATTAAAAAACATAACTGCGGCTCCGTAATGCTTCACTTCAGATGAGTCTTTCAAATAAACGAACCATTGAAAAAAATATAATCATACTTGGCATCCACAAACAAGTTTGACGGTTCGTGACATGGTAGAAGGAAACCGTGTTCGTCAGCAAACTGTTAGTTACGTTTACTCATAAGAGTGGCATGGTGATATTGCGTGGAAAAGAGAGAGGATTAAAAAAGCCTCACAATTTATTGGAAAAAAAACTCAGTTTCACGTGACTTATTAACGGACGACCCCAAAGGGGTCGCCAAACACCAAACATTTGTAATTTCCCACCACTCCGTAACATTTTGGTAAGGTAACCTATTTTTTGTAGTATGGAGAGTTACCAAATGACACACCCCGTTACACCCCCAATTTTGTTACGCTATTCATGTACAAGCCCTAAATTACTTGAAAGAAACCATTGTGATACTGTATCAATAAACCGAAAGCATTTTATCCCCTATTACCGAAGCACATTCAATTCGCGTAACGCGACACCATATTTTTGTACCTAGTGTAACTTTATAGAAAATGGTCCGATTTCGGATCTTAATACACGAAAAGAAAGTTCTTGACGAGTACTAAGAGAATCCGAAATATTACTTTCCCAATGTTTGTACCTTTTGTCTAGTATCAATTATACGACTATTTTCGTAACGCGACACCATTTCAATGTTACTGTTTTTAAAGTACAAATATTTCATGTAAACTAAAATTTTCGAAGCAATACAATGTGCACACAAAAAGATCATTAAAAACTGTATTTAATTACGTATTCATCAATACATTTTCACTCAAATAGGTGTGATAGAGCACATTTGTAAAAAAAATGATTAGGGAGTCTTTTTTTATACTAAAAGTCTGCAACTTTGATTGGCTATTAAACAATGTTCCGAAAACATTTTTCAGTGGAAGAAATGTTTTTCTTGTAGTTCAATATGTATGTTTTCGTGTCCTACAGATATTGGATCCTAATTTTTAGTTTGAAATTTTGGTCCCTTGGTGTAGAAGTGCGTGGATTGTGTCTGAATATTATTTGAGCTCGATATTCACTCGCAGTTCAAATAGAATTCGAATACAGTTTATGATCAATTGGATCAATAACTACAGAACACTAATACAGAAATTATTTGGGTTCAATATTCGCTCTCCCCTCAAACGAATTTCCGTTAATGCACTTTTCTAATAATCGTTGGGATAAAAATTATTTGGGTTCGTTATTCGCACTCCCCACAAATTGAATTTTCACTAATACGCGTTTCGATACACTTATCGCTTTGTAATGGTAATAAAGTTGGTACTTACAAGATGATTTTCATCAGGGAGTCCGAGTGAAGTTGAGATACGGGTTCCAAATGGCGGGAACAATCCTCCGGTAGCCTCAAATCCTGGATATCCGCTCCACGACAGCTGAATGCTGGACTTCTGGTGCCCTCGATTGCGCGTAGAATTGCTCCTCTTTTAAAACTCGTTGATTATGATAGCCGATATTCGCTCTGCACTAACACTTCACACTAAGTTTTACCATTTGACTACACGACTGCGCCAGAAATGCTCTGAAGGATCAGAGTTCAATAAAAAAATAATTTTATTCCACTAATTATAAGTTACAATAAGTATCATTCACTTCTCACTCGAAACTGATTGAATTTTCCTACCGCTAAACCTTTTATTAACTAAATCTATCAACTCAGCAAAACGGTCCCGGTCAAAGTCTGCATCGATGTCGTCCGATCCGTTGTCGTTCGCTTGGCTTTGCGCACGTTGCCACCTCAGCTGGATAATTCCCTGGGTCATCACTTTTACGTTGCATCGATCGATGGGCCGGTCGATGGCTCGTTCTGATGGGATGGCACGTGGGCAACTCTGATCCTAACGTATATATATATATATATATATATATATATATATATATATATATTGTAACTACCGGTGACGTCCACACGTCTAGGCAGTGGACGTCCACACGTCCCAAACTAGCTCACCTTTCCTCAGGGCCGGCTTACCTCCTGCTCAAAGGACATACGACACAAGACGCAGCTGAAGTGGACAGAACAAGGAAGGATCAATTCAATTACATGCACCAATAGCCTTTCAATTTCATCAAAAAGAATTTAATTTACATTTTAACTATTATTTATTTTTTTCATCTTATTATGTTAGGGTTAGTGTTTTGGTTAGTAAATTTCGTTGCGGCCGATAGATGTCCAGGAAAAACATGGGGAGACCAGGCTCCTAACATACCTTAGGTGATGCGGGATGGCTGGCAAATGTGGGTTCGCCGGTGAGCGCTGAGGGCAATGCACCTACGGTAGCCTACTGCGGTACGGCTCGGGAAGCGGAGCTTTCTCCCGGCTTCAGGTCGGCGACTATCCTCATTGTCTCCGAGAGTTTTGGAATTTGACAAGAACTTCGAGTTGGGATCGGGAGTCCGGCTGGCAGGGATCTTGTCCGCCACTTCCTGACGATGAGTAGCATTGGCTGGTGGTTCGTTCTTCACTATGCTGACGACACGTCGTCTCGTCCGGCCACCAAACCTGGTCACCGATCCTTCCGAGAGGGCAATCCGCGAGGACACCGTAGGTTGACGGTCTTTTTATCCGGTCTGTCTCCGGCGGTAGAAAGTGATGACGACGGGGTAATTAATGTAGCCACCTCGTGGCGCTTGGTTGTCACAGGACAATGGCGACTATTGGGGTTCGCTCATCGAGGCTACGGGTGTAGCGGTTCCGGAATTCGCGGCACTTCTACGTCGTCTGGTGGGCCACGACCGACTTGGACCTTCCTCGAGAAACTTGCTGGCCGGAACTAAACCGGATCGGGAAACTAGATGGCCGGCTTGCTCTGGTCGGAAACGGTTCCAACCGGGTACGACTGACAATCCTCGGGAGGGCGGTCAAACGGGGAATACTTCCGGGCCCGGTTTTGCACCCTAGAACTTTGTCGGAGAAACTCCGCGACACCGGACACGGTTCTTCGAACTTCGGCTTGACACCGGCTTTCCTTGGCGCCACCGCGTGGTCCCTTTTGGTTAAGCGTCTCTTCCTTCAAAAATCTTTCTTCACACAACTGTCTTCTAGCTTGGTTGCCTCCCGACTGCCGATTCGCGACCCAATACGATCTTCTCTTCTCTTCTCTCTCCGTCCCCAGCATAGGGGTGCCATCGTCGCCCGCGAGATTTGAGCCACACGGAATTAGTTATTTTACACGTTTAAGGCAGAATAGGCGGTTGTAAAATTTACCCCTATTCTCCCTTTTCTACTGCATGCAAAGTCTCACAATAATAATGGATAGTATATGTTATTTGCTGGTACACACGCAAATGGACTGGTTCTTGGTACCGAAAACGGTAACAATATATATATATATATATATATATATATATATATATATAT
>NW_026942720.1:0-113619 GCF_024139115.2 Armigeres subalbatus | reverse complement strand
TATCATTGAACAACGTCCTGTTCTCCAGATGAGAAATCATCGTTTACAGCCATTCTGGAGAAAGAATCAGCCAAATTATTTATACTGCAAGGGCTTGCAGTCCGTTATTAGGAAAATGTCGACCGTATAGATAAATGTAAAATTTTTCCATAGCCCACACAATCGCATAACACTCCCTCTCGGTCTGACAGTATTTCCTCTCGTGACTGGCTAAGCCTTTAGACGCACAGTAGATGGCACGAGATACTCCATTTTTAATTTGAATTAAAATGGCGCCAACTCCTACAGGACTAGCATCTGTAACCAGGTAGGTATCGTCATGGGGTCAAAAGGAACCTAAAGTTTCAATTCTACCCAAAACTGATTTAATTTGCTGTAGTTCGTTTGAATGATGTTTGTTCCATACAAATGTCGATTCCTTCGTCAGCAAATTACGCATTTCAGATGTTTTGTTGCCAAGTTCGGAATGAATTTCCCAACAAAATTTATCATACCCTAGCAGAGATTTCAACTCTGTTAAATTTGTAGGCGACCGCAAATCCAAAATTAGCGAATTTTATCTTGAGTTGGTCTAATCCATCAACAGATACTATATGACCAGAAATTCAAGGTTCCGTAACGCCAAAAACTGATTTTTATCGTTAATCTTCATGTTAACCGACTTAATCCGACGTAATACTTCCGCCAGTATCTCATCATGCTCTTCTTCGGTACTAGCAAAAATTAGTAGATCGTCCATAAACACAATCAACCCTTTGATACCTCGAAACAAATTCTCCATTTCCGCTGAAATAGTTCAGGGAGCAGACTTAATGCCGAACATCAGCCTGCGAAAACGATATACTCCACTTCTTGATACAAATGTGGTAATTTTCCTACTCTCCGACTCTAACTCGATATGGTAATACGCTGACTCAAGATCTATTTTCGATAGTTTGGCAACCTTGCGAATTCCAGCTATGGCGGTATCAATGTTGGGCATGGATAGTTCTCTCGAATGACCGCCTGATTGGCAGCCCGCATGTCAACACAGAGTCTTATTTTTCCATCACTTTTTCTAACAGGTACAAGTAATGGCGATATCCACGTGAATGGGGCTTCAGCACGTTCGATAATCTTTTTTATCGATTAAGTCCTGTATGACCTTTTAGAAAATAACATATTTTCGTAATCATAATAAAACAAAAAATATTCGTGTTCCTACCTCTTCAACGTCAGCTTCCATTGATATCGGTAAGCGTCTTGCAGCCTGCACAATCGGTTTGATGTGTTCATCCACTTGGATCTTCAAGGCAACATTCGGTATCTTTGAAATTCCGAAATCGATATAGTTGAATTTCGTATACCGATAATTTGGTTCACGCTGTATCCTATTTTGAGGACACCAAGTGCGAATGCCGTTGCTTTGCTCAGCAAATCCGTTTGGCCCTTTCGGTGCAACCAGAAAATGTGTCCACACTCCATTATCTGCGCTGGGTGTTTTATTTCTGCCTCAAACGCGCACGAAAACAATATTTTGCTATCGGAGGCGAAGGACTCTAACCGCACTTGTAGATCCCCGCCATTTCTTTCGCCCATAATGTTAGCACCAGCCGCCTTGAGCTTTTGATAGGTAGACTCTCGAATTATATCTTCATCGTTAACGAAAAATATCCCGGCAGATTGTGGTGTAGCATCAACCAGCGCACAAACTTTTTTATTCTGTTTCTGTGACGTCTGAGGTTCCTCCACCTTTCGTTTCGTACAGCTTGCTTTAAAATGTCCTCGCATTCCACAATTGAAACATGTTACATTCTTGGCCGGACATTTGTGTATTTCCTTCGCGATATGCCCTGGTCGATTACAATTGTAGCATTTCCTGTTGCCCTGATAAGAGGTTCTTTGATATCGCTGTTTCTCCGTAACGTTTTGTACTAATGATTGTACGGATGTCAACGACGATGCTTTGTCGTATTCTTTTGCATGTTTGTGAACCTCTTCCATAGTTTTTCCCAACTGAAGAACTTCCAACAAACTTTTTTCTTCAGTCAATAGCTTCTTTCTCAGATTGGTAGAGTAACAACCCTCGATAACTTGATCGATAATCATGTCGTACAAGTCAACAAACTGACAACGGTTTCCTTGCTCTTTCAATCGGAAAATGAAGTTTTCGAAATTCTCAGAATACTCTTGTTTCAATGCGGAACTGATGTCTTTCAAATCGCTTATTCAGTTGTGGTGCGAAATGATTATCGAACGCCAGAATAGCTGATTCATATTGCAGAACTTGTAATTCATTACCAAAGAATGTAAAATAACAACATTGCCAATGACAACAACATTGTCCTCTCTTGTAAATGTTGGGACAAACTCAACTCGCAATAAGCGTTTGTCCCCAAACTGCAAACAGAATAGGACAATGATCGCCTACGTCGCGCATTATGAGATGTAGTCGGTTTACGATGATGTTTTGATTAAATAAGTATCAGTTATCATAAGCTTAGACATAAACTTAACCATCTGTACACATGGTTTGTGTTATACTTCTGAAATATACAAGTTATCGCAGTTTGAAAAGTTTTGCAACAATTACCTCTCCATGTTTGTTGCAAATAAAACGGAACGCAACAATGTCTTTATCCTCTGCAGATGAGGACAAAGAGTTATCGCTATTCTCTTTTGTCGCTTGTTTTTCGCATTTTTCAGCGACAATTACATTCCTTGGTCATTACTATCTGGTCGAATTGGAATACATACTTGCATCTTTTCGATTTTGTCATAGTGGGACTGGTAATTCAATGCCCCCGATCACCAAGAGCAGGTTATACTTTTCTACATCACCGACAATACTATTAGCCAGAAACCAAATCTTTCAAATGCTCTTTTTCATTTCTCCCCAATTATTCCAGGATTCAGAACCAACTGTAAAAGATGGCATCACTGCCGCATCTGCCAAAAACAAATATGGGCCCCAATTAGTTGATGCTCTTTTCTTTACTACTTGAAATGCTTCGAACTAAATATTTTCATTAAATAATGTCACAGAAATAAATTTTATTTACTGATCACTGTATGTATACTGCCCTTTTACACATCATAATAATCGATCCACAAACAATAACCAAACAATAATCAAACAACATTCATCGATTCTTACACATAAAAAAATATCATTGATACAATTAAAAAAACCATTGGTAAAAATAAAAAGTTTCGTTGGTTCTTTTTCGTAGAGAGTTGTAAAAAATCAAAACAAAAGTATAGCAACTTTCAGTTCAACAGTTACCTGAAATTTCCCCAAACCTTGAATTTCAAAGTTCGAACTTTTAAAATAAACTGTAGAACTGTCAAATAGAAAAGGTTGCGCCATAAAAAAGAAACAAAAGTTTAATATACTTTTATTTCAAATTGTGATATAATTATTAGATATTGTGAGTAGCTTACCTTATTAAATACAATAATAAAATCAAGAACACATTTTAGATGGATGTATTTTAATTGTCACTCGGATTTGAATTTATGCACTTATTATTTCATTGTATGTACTTGTATTCACCGAGTGCTTCTTCTTCCGGCAGCTCTCTTCTGGTAGATCCCCCGATCGGTCGATGATGGGTGCCACATCTTTTCCGCTGAAACAATAAATAAACATTAGTTTATTTGTATCTATTTATGTCGATTATTTGATGATAAAATGTTAAATAATATAGCCCCAAAGGGAATGCAGCGGAACGGCAACAGAAACAGATTTGACAGAAAATATATGGGCTATGACATCCTGACGTTTTCGTTGCCGATCTGCTGCATTGCGTAGAGGACTTATGTGGTTGATGTATAGACGACAAATATTTACTTACCAGCCAATGACGACGACTAGGATATGGCCAGTGATGTAAGCATGAAGTAGTTTTCGCGTAACAAAATTGTGTCACCGGTAAATCAAAGTATAGTTGTCTGCCAATCAATATTCGGCATTCGGCATTATGTGGGGCGAATTATAAGATGGGCCGCCTCGTCATAGCTTTAGTAAATCTATAGAGAAAAGGAAGGGAGAAACAACTCAATATGCATCAAGCAAAATTTTATTGATAGAAAACTTACCTTCCGTTTCCCGTTGCACGATAAGTCGGCCATCGATAAGCAATCTGAAAAAAATGCTGCAGTCGAGGCACCGCCGGCACCGGGTTCAAAGTTTGTGTGAAATTTTGTTGACAACTGAAAAATTTGATTTTTTTTTGCTTTTGCTTTCTGCGCTTTCTGACACTTCTATCATTTTTACACAGAAAGAAAACCCTTTAAATTTACACTACAAAAAGGAGAAAAACACTTTCAGATTGAAAATATTACTTTCACAGTAAAAGAAAAACTTTCATTTTCATGAAAACTAATCAACTTTTAAATATAAAGTTGAAAACATTTACAAAAACTATTTTTGTTCTCTGTGTGTACCTTCTATTACATTCTCATAGGTTTCCATCATCATGCAATCATTCATCCGTAATTTCCAGTCCCGTATCGTTAAGAATTCCATTATCCCACTAACACAACATTACAGCACGGAGCTTTTGCGACAACATTGGATTACGCATGCAATTTCGAACCTTTTATCCATATGCGCCATACGTAAGCTTCATACACCCGGCCTTCCAGCCCAAACTTAATTGTCTTCCATTTGAGAAACATCATTTCCACTTAGCTGATCGTTTTATTCTCCATAACAGCACAAAGCTTTTCTGTTCACATTGCACGAAGCCAACCTAAAATAACAAAGCACTAAGCGTAAGCATTCTACCAAAGGTTTGATCAATTTCCTTCTTTTTTTTTTCACAGTACAATCAAAGCATTTCTCTCCCACGAAGTTCTTTTTTTTTAATTCTCACTACTACAGCACGGAGCCGTTTTCTCATCATGCAACATGCTTCGCCAATACACAGCACGAAGCTCGTCTCCAATTCTTATCCAAACTGTGAAGCTTTCATACCAGCACATAGCTTTCCTGTTCACATTGCACGAAGCCAATCTAAAATAACAAAGCACTAATGTCGTTTTCGGTTATTGCTGGGTCGAACCTAGTTCTGCACCGGATCCGCTCTAACAGCTGTCAAAACGTTCGGTTATTCGTTCAGGTTGGATCGCGATCCGCACGCAGATCCGACCCAAAATGAATGAGGTTCGCTCTGCCGATTTATCGAGATCAACCTAGGTTCACCAATACATTCAAACACAAACTGTCAAACTGGTGTTTTATGTTTACGCTAAAGGAAAATGAAAACGTAAAGACACTGGTTGGGTATTTGATTTTGTTTTGTTTCATTTGTTAAATTTATCAATTTTATTTGCGGTCTTCCACGCAAAAATGGATTATTTTAATTTTATGCTGTCTTCAAGTTTCTCTGATGGTGAATCAGATTCAGATATCGACATATTTTTCGCTGATTACCTCAGATGGTAGCTCCACTATAAACAAAATGAGGGTTGAAAATTTTGTTGAAAATGTGATTTATAAAATGCAGTGGCGAGAAGATAGCTGCTATTTATTCACTATTACGTTGTGTATTCGAACATATGCTTTAGGTATAATTGCTCTATCAATGGAAAAATAGCGTACCAGAGTATCTGCCGCTATGAAGTTATTTATACCAAAATGTTCATACCATTATTTTATTCATTATTGCAGTCTGTGCATAATTTGTTCAAGGTTACGGATTTGAAGAATATAAACATAATGTATTAACCCTGGCATTAACCATTTATAAGACTTTGGCAACTATACTGCCATCAACAAATTTATTGTATTTATTTATAAATGATTATTTATAAATAAATTCAAATGTTTATTTAGGAACAATTTTTATACGAATTGAGCATAATTTTTTAGTGGAAGAAAGGTTTTTAGTTGTAATTCGTTAAAAAAAACCGACAAAGACATATTTTATCCCATTGATATTGGTAATGTTGAATCTCCTGTTTAGATTATGTAGTGAAAAATTATTTGCCTCTCTTGTATATTTGGTTTCTGCAGTTTTGACGAAATCACAATTAATCCCAAAGGGTCCCCTCTTCTTGGGAGAAAAACAGCAAAAAAATGCAAATAGCAAATATTAATGCTGTTCAATTCTTGTACGATTTGATTCTTTGTTTTAAAATAAAAGGCCCCAAATCTCAATAAATGTTGTATTGGATTTTTTACAAAGTGTTTCCATATTTTCTTGTTCTGTTCCATTTCAATGATATAATTGATAATTCTCATTTACTGTAACACAATCATTGTTACCCAAAAAGCCATATAGAATCAGCATAATAGTTTATCGGGAAACACGGATTGGCATAAATTTTTTCACGGCAATCCACATTGCCGTCGTTATTCATCACAAGCTCCTAATCACATTAATTTATTGATGGAATAATAGTCATTACAGTCATTAAACAATTAACAGAAGAAACGTCTGATTTCCCCATAATTCATAAAACAAGAAAAAAATAACACTAATAACAAAATTCAATAGATAAAATATGTCTGTTTCTGCCAGCTGATAAAAATGCGAATTGAAAACAAAACAGATGATAGGGATTGAGTTCTCACTAATACCATCATACTGACTCGATCCCGATTCGTTTTTCGTTCGGTTATTCAGAGTCGGGGTCGGACCTGACCCAGGTTTAAAACCGAAAACGACATAAGCGTAAGCATTCTACCAAAGGTTTGATCAATTTCCTTTTTTTGTTTTTTTTTCACAGTACAATCAAAGCATTTCTCTCCCACGAAGTTCTTTTTTTTTTAATTCTCACACTACTACAGCACGGAGCCGTTTTCTCATCATGCAACATGCTTCACCAATACACAGCACGAAGCTCGTCTCCAATTCTTATCCAAACTGTGAAGCCATCCAACAGTAGCACCTACGAAGCCACCCTCGACCATGAATGTTGATTCTTACACAAACACTACACATGCCATACAACATGCATCTCTCTTTTCTTTTATCTGCAATGCAGCTCCACGGCACTGATCATAATCTCCTTTACAGTACATCCATATTCAGCAACAGAACAGTATCCGCACACACTGCAAAACCTCAGGCATCCGACTCGTTTTTTTTCATCCATCTTGGAGGGACGCCACTTTTCAAAATGGCCGCCATTCATTTAGTTTTTTTTAAATAATTTATTATCTCCACGAATTTTACACAATTCAAACACTCGATACATTTTTATTCCATCTGACTTATTTCACTAGAGTTTTCGAAGCATTTCAACATATTTTCTCGTTTAAATTCACTCACCGATTTTTATTCCCGTCGCCATTGTAACGATCGTCTTCACAGCACTATACACAGCGAACCGGTCGATCTCGCGTCCGTCTCTTATGCTACGTTTAGACAAGGCAAGTGAATTGAGCAAGTCGCTTGAATCGAACGCGAACTGAACGTGTAAACACCTTCCTTCAAATCACTTGAACGAAAAGAAAGTTGAACATGTTCAACTTTTGGCAAGTCAATTGAATTCAACTGAGTTGGTCAATTCACTTGCCCTGTCAAAACGTAGCATTAACTGCCTGCTTGTTGCATTCGGCAAACCAACGAGCCAGGTAAGCTTCTAACATTCACTCATACTTACCCGTGTGTTCACCAATGTACTACGCATACTGTTGACACCAAGGGGGACGACACAAGCCAATTCACAAAAAAATACCCATTCATCGGTTTTTAGATAATATTTGTTCCAAACATTACTTTCAGTGTCTTAGATAAGAATACACTGTAACTGAAAACTATCCAAAATCAAGATAAAAAGTGCTCAAATTTAAGTACTTTCCCAACACTTTGATTTTGGATACATTTTTGTTTTGGTTGATGGGTGTTTTTAACTTAATTTCAAAGTTTATCCCCAATACTCACCAGTGAGTTATTTTATCTATACGAAAGTATCCAAAATTAAGTTTTGGAACAGTACTTGATTTTGGCTGAAAATTCACTTAGCCATATTGAACGACGTTCAATTTGATGCTCAAGGTTTGTTCTGAATTTTATAAAATCAAATTAAAGTTGCCTAAAATGGAACAAAATGGAAATTGCTTCGCAACGGGTGAGTGATTTACAATTGGTTCCTTATCAATAAAGATAATAATTATTTATTTTGCGTACAGTTTTAGGACGAAATGATAATTTTATCGGCAATCACCGAGAGGGACGGCATTTATATGGTTTTCTGAAACCCACAAAAAAGCTATTCGATTTTGCCACACATCCCACAAGGTATGTAAATAAAAAATTATCAAAACTAAATTCTGCATGTAAATAGAGATAATGAATAGAGGCGAGGCGTTATCTAACCTCAACATATATTGTCATCTGTTTTCAGTGGCGTAGCCCAATTAACTTTGATGATGTTTTTAATGTTTAATTTGCCTATTTTTCTTCTTATTTTTTACAGATCCAAAGCTTTCGTTTCAAGGTATTAAATTCTGATAGCAGCGGACATGGCACTCTTCCTGCGGAATCATTGAAAATCACTAACATTATTATTGACATTATTTGATTTCCTTGTTTTTTAACATTCTTGATAACAGTCAAAATAAATATAAACATAAGCATATTTCTGAATTTTGATAAAAACAAACGAAACAAATCACAGCAAACTATTCGCCTAAATTTTACTACGGTGGAAAACCGGGAATACCCGTTTTTCAGTACTTTTCACTCAGAGTCGACTCTTTGGCAAAAGTAAAAATCATCCAACCAAAGATTTTGCAAAATAACTCAAAATTGAGTTATTGCAGAAAAACTCAATTTTGAGTGGTTGCACTTTGCTGTCAAGTTGAGTGAAAAAGACTCAATTTTGAGTAGTTTCGTTTCGCCGTGTATCATGAGTTGGCTTGCCTTTCATGAGATTAGAAATACTTGGATACGGATATTTCGGGATATTTCCGTGTGGCATATTGTCAAGATGCTGTCCGAATGATGGTCAAAAAGGAGATGGTAAAGACAAAATGACAAGCAAACATATATATAGTATCCTTGGTTTTGTTTTGTTATTATTCTACACAATACCTTTACAGATTTTTGCAATTTTTGCCAAACAAGTTATCGAGGTTATATGCATCATCGTCACCGATGTCCTCGCTCCTGATCAATATTATGATATTCCTAGATGATCCGGCCCCTGTGCCATTTCCGACCATTGATCGGGGAGAGCTTGATGAACACTGTTTATTCGCATAGCTGTGTATTTAAAACAATTTGAATGCATCGTGCGGATGATGGTGAATGATGGATGATGATCTATTGAGAAGATTGTGAATAAATGTACTTGAAAATGTATCATGCCGTAAATTTAACGAATGGTACAGAAACCGAAGCAAGAACGAAATGGTCTGCATCCCTCTCGGGTGTTCCTGTCCTTGTTCCTGTATCGGTTATTCCTGCACAGTTGGTTGGATGCATTGAAGATTCTTGTTTGTTTTTGTGTATCTCTTTTGTATCATTTCACCCAGAGACGATGGTATTATATAGAGACACGCGGAGAGAATAAAAGCAATTCTGGCTTCACGGCCAACAGACAAAAAAATTATGTGCGATCGGCAACATAAAAATTTGTGAGAACTTCAAGTGACTCTCTGTGTGAGCAGTTATTTCGTTTGCTCCAACTACATATTTTCTCTTCTTTAGCACCATTTCCTTATATTCAACAATAAATATGATTAAATACCATATATAAATTTGCTATGAGAACTCTGAAAACAACTTCATTTACTAAACTTTTCAAACTTTTTTATAATTTCTATTATGTTGATTACAATACCTATCTTGCATTTAGTACCGATTGGTAATGTTTGTTTACTTTGCTCGTTTGGTACCGCGTTTGACGGTTCGTTTGGTACTTTCGGCTTCACTGTTTGCGGGTCTCTATATATAAACAACGTCTCTGATTTCACCATTATTTCATGCCCTGTCAAACTCAGTTGTCTTTAAACGTCTCATGAAAAGGCCTTTTGCCAAAATTGACATATGCTTGGATGGGAAAGATTAAAAGATATTTTAGTTATTGCGATTCTCTTCTAAAATTAGCAGACTGGCTCACCGGTTACGCGCCGGGTCCCATGCGCCGAGTTGTGCGCCATGCAAAAAGTAAATAAACCAATGTCAAACCGATGCGAGCTTTCGGTGAGCTTTTCCACATTCGCTTCTAAGGTATGCAACATATTGTCGTCCCTTTACGGAAAGAATATTCTTTATTGGAATTGTTCGAGTTTTAGTAGTTTTTTGCTTTTCTTTCGCCTCCGTTGAGTTTGGTATATTGTTTAAGTGGATCTAAGTGGTGCAATTGTGTTTAATTTGTTATGTAATATTCTAAACTTGAGTTGTGAAGTACCACAATATGATAAAATACCTTAGCGGCGCACAACTAAGCGAGGCAGAGGTGAATGAGCAAAATGCTATAATATCTCGAGAATCACAATACTAGATAAAGATTGTCGCTGTCGTCGCTGTCCGGAACATCTTTTGCTGGCGAGGATAGGGGAGCTAAATGTCAAAGAAGGAAAATCCATACGATTTGACAGGTATGTACCACACATGTTTCGGACAGCAGAACAAAGGGAACAGTAGCGACAATCTTTATCTAGTAACTAAAATATCTTTTGAAAGATTAGAAACAGATATCAATTGATATTCTTTAAAGAATAGATTCTAGATTGCTTTGAGAATAGGTCGTATGTGCAAAAGAGAGATTCTCTTTGTTCACGCTCTCTTTCGCTAATAGATCGGCAAGTTTAGCATTTTCTGCTACATTTTCACTTTAGCACGCTAGACAAAGTTATTGTCTTTAGATATCTGCCAAAAAATCCAACATAAATTTGTGTATAGCTTTGTGATAATCGAAAGAGAATGTAACCGAAGAGAGGCTCTCTTTTGCACATACGACCTATTCTCAAAGCACTCTAGAGATGATGATAATGCACGCTTAGATGAATTTGATAGGATATTTGAAAATCAGAAATAGTTTGATGTGTTTTTTGTGATTTTTTATATAAAAGCGGAAGTGTCGTGCCCCTTGTGTAATTCCTCCGGAAATTTCTTCAGTAAAGGCTCCGTCAGACGTTGCAAGCAAATCACTCGTGCGAGCGAATGATTTTTGAGAGCACTCGCAATTGCAGTCACACGTACCAGTTTTTTACTTTAAGCAAATGACAGATTTACTCGCATGCAAATATAAACAAAAACGAAAAACTTGTTTTTCGGCCACAAAATCTAATTTCATTCCTATTTTTGCAGTGCAACACTGCCACCTGAAAACGTTTTCACTTTTGCGAGCGAAATATTTGCTAGTGCTGCACTAGCAAGCGCAATTTCGTTTCTGCGAGTTGAAAATTTCTAACGCTTAGCAGTCACACATTGCAAGCGAGCGTTTGCTTACGAGTTGTCATTGGTTTGCATGCAATCACTTTCAGTGTAGTCAGACAGCCAAATTTTTGACAGTTGTCACTTTCTGCGAGCAAAATGCTCGTTGCGAGTGATTTGCTTGCAACGTCTGAGGGCACCTTAACTCCTCAGGAATATCCTTCAGAAATTTCTCCAGAAAATTCCTCCGGAATTCATCCTGAAATTCCTATAGGAATTCCTTCTTAAGTTTCTCCAAGAATTCCTTCTGCAAATCCTCCAGCAATTCCTCCGGAAGTTCCTTCAGAAATTTCTCCAGAAGTTTCTTCAGCAAATCCTTTGGGTGTTCCAATAGGAATTCTTCGGGAAATTTCGTCTGGATGTTTTTCAAGTTTTTCACGGTAAATTTTGAATCCTTACAGGGTATTCTTTAAACATAAATTTGGAAGTATTCCACATGGAAATTCAATTAAAAAATCCGGTGGAATTTTAACCAGACTCAGTATAAAATCCAAGGGAAACTCGTTATACACTATCTCGTGAAAATTTTATAGAATATTCTCTTGAATTCTATCAATTTGAATGTTAAAAAAATAAACATTATTCCACAGGTTTCAAAATTTCTCGCTGATAATCATAATTTTTATATTGAAGACATTTGAAGACATATTTAAACGACTTTGAAGACATTTGAAAATATTCTCTGGCATCCCTGTTGCATTCAATTCAAATATTGTACTTCCAGTTGAAAACCGAAGTGAGCTCTCGCGACAATCGAGTTTTCTCCCGTTTCCTTTTGTCGCAACTACGCATGGAGCACGGCGGTGGCATAGATGCGCACTTGTCGCGATGCAGTTGCGACATCAGGAAATAAGGAAAAACTCAATCGTCGCGAGAGCTCACTTCGGTTTTCAACCAAAGCACAATATTATAGCACTCAAAAGTATAGACACTATTGTCGGCGTAGCACCAAGTTAGAATTCGGAAGTCGGGACTTCCGAACCGAACTTTTATCTGTCAAACTAATTGATGCGTTGTTTAGCGCATCTTTAGGCGAATCCAGCGCACTACTTCTGAAGTTGGGAAAGTTGCCTGTATCTGGAGAAAAATCCAACTTCGGTATAAAAAGCGGTTTAAATTTATTCCGGATAAACAATATAGGTTCCATAGACGAGCGCAGGAACGGTTGGCTAATTTCGATTAAGTGTGTTTTTCCACTTTTTCACAGTGTACCACGCGAATTTGACGTCACACGCTCCGTTGCATGGATTGCAATCGTGACGTCATGCTCGTTTGGCTACACTAACTGACAGTTCGTTTGGCTACACTCGCCTTCGCCTCAGCTCGTCTATGGAACCTATAGTGTCTATACTCAAAAGTACTGTTGAGAGGGTTTGTTATTAGTAAAACTGGCTGCACTGATGTGAGTTTATTAGACAGAAGTAGATAATTTGGTTGGGAAGAAAGGTCGTTTCTGGGCGCGAATTGAATACCGAATTGTAAGTTAATTAGAAAATAAGATTGTACATATATAGAGAATAATAAATTTGATTTCAGCATTGAAGCTGCTTACCATGAAAGCTGCTAAAAATATTTGGTTGGTCGCACTCAAAATCACAATTCCCAACAAGTACCAAGATTCCCTTCTTACTCTTAAAATGAAATGTAGAAAATGTAGAAATCCCAACTTTTTTTGCTCTGTGATACTACAAGCGTTGAGTTTTGCTACTTTTTATTCATACAACCCAATATTTTAAGTGTGTAGGTTGGCACTTTTTAAAAACGAATTCGACATAAGTTTATGACCACTTTTCTACGTTGTTGTCACATTGTGCCTCTGTCGACTCGGTGCGGATGAATTATGCCCAAATGGCCCAAATCGAAGGAGAGAACAAAAAAAAATGTTTACAAACTTCATTTTCCGCGCGCAATTTTTCCTGTTTTCATTCGCAACTTGCGAGCACGAAAGCCAAGCAACTCCACTCTTTTGCATCTTGCACTGATTCTGATTCTTCAAGCAATTCGTGTACGTGTTTCGTCTTCGTCCTCCAGCGGCGGATGGTGCTCTGCGGTTGTGAAGCGAACAAGTTTCGGACGATCACAACGCAAGTTCGGCCGAAAAAAAAACTCAGAAAAAAAGCTGACGATCAGGACGCAAAGTAGTTTGATTCCTGTGACATTAATTCCGAAAATTCGTTTTTAATAAAGTGCTTATTATAAAGACTGACTATTTTTTATATCAATTCGTCTAAGTGATATATTTTCGAATATATTTAGCAAAAAGGACAAAAATGGCTGTAAGTACCTACACTTGAAATTAGATTTAGGATTCATGGAGCAGATTAATTAATTTTGAATTCCATTCGGCGCGCCAAAGTTGGCGTGCGAAGATTCCCGAATGTCGGTGGACAGCGAGCTGTCAAACTTGTCACCGTGCAAGCCAGTCGCAAACACAAACAACAACAAAACGACATCATCAGCAACTTATCCATTGTTGTCGACGGTGCTTTCAACGGATGAGCGTCGTTTCGTCGTCAAAAAGGAAGAGCCGACCTCACCGAGTCAGAACCAGAAGCAGCAGGTGGAGTGCCCCAGATTCAGCTGGGCCGAAATAGTCGAAAAAGAGGAGCAGGAGAAGAACAGTCCGAAGAGTTCGGTAATTTTGATAATTCGGTGCATAGGAAGTTGCATATTCTATTGTTTCGGTGTTCTTTATAGCCACTGGTAAAGGAGGAAGATTCGAGTGCGGTCAGCACAACGACATCAACGTCGGATCTGGTAAAGTGCGACACCAAAATGTCCATGGAAGATAGTAACAGTAATACCAGTCTGCGATCCACGGGGTCCAATCGGCAGATAGAAATTGATATTCTCGGTAAGTTTTGGGACTGAGTGGCCTTTGAGGTTAGACTTGCACAATAGGACAGGGGTTCATACACATACTTAAATACAACTAATATTAGATACAGCCAACGTGGAAAAGTACGAAAAGCTGGTGCGCGATGACAAAATAAAATCTCCGTTCAAGCGGCGCCTCTCTGGTGGTGGAGAGGACGATGATACCAACAGAGACGACGGTCATGCCAAGTTTGTCGATGCGGAGCCTGGTTTCGACCAGCAGTACAAAAAGACCAAGATCAGCGAGAACGATCACGGTCGGGCGCGCTTCCGGAGGGAGAGTTCTTCCAGTTCGGCAGATAGCGGCAGCCAGAGCAGCCGGAAACCGATCGAGTACGAAAAGGACTTATCGATTCTGGAGCGCCGACAGAAGCAAATTGATTATGGCAAGAATACGCTCGGATATGAAAACTACATCAAGCAGGTGTCGAGGTGAGTTCTAAGTGGCGTTCTGGATGCAAATTAGTAATGAAAAAAAAATTTGCTTTATAGGGACAAACGCACGAAGGAACACCCGAAGACGCCACCAAAGCACGTCAAGTATAGCCGCCGTGCTTGGGACGGACTAGTCAAAGTGTGGCGCAAGAAGCTACACTGTTTCGACCCTGATGCAAAGTGAGAACTATTTTTCTTGGATCATCATCATTTTGCAGTTTACAAAAATTTAAAAATTAAAAACTGATAACTGTTTTTTTAGACAAGACACCTTTGATAATGAGCCAACTTTTCTGCAGGAGTGAAATTTGTAATTCTGCTGTAGCCTGGTCCCAAACTCGTAATAAACCGCAGATGAATCGTTCAGAGGCAGTCTTACCTTCATGCAGTGAATAGTTCAAGAGTATTAGGTAAGTGTGTTGAATAGTTACAATTACCTATCCTTTGGAATCGATAAAAAAAACATGCATTCGAATTGTACCGTACAAGCTGATACCGATTCGATTCTGATTATATTGTTAGTAATTTAATGGATATGTCTACGTGCGTGGAATTCGTAGTGTAGGACAACTCTGTTTAAGTTGATTAAATAAAAAAAATATTTGTATGTTAATCTATACTAAGAGGAACTTCGCTTCACTTTATTCCGTACTACTGCCCTTCAACAATGATAAAATTTCATCTAGTTTTTTGTTCTGGCGCAATTCCAGCGCTTCTAATTTAGCATTGATTTTGTCCTCAAGCGCGGAAAACTTTTGGTCCATATACTGCCTCACGACGGTTTCCATGAACGGTGGATATTTGGAATATTGTGTGCTCGTTGTGCCCCCCGGATCATCATCTTCAGCGGGTGGTCGACCAGTAGAGTCGCGTCTGTCACGAGACGTCGCCGATCCATCGACGGCCATTGTTGAAATGTTGTTATTCATTATGTATCGGGACATCTCCTGTGAGATGAGATTGTTCTGCGCCACAGAATCCAGCACGAATTCCTTACATCGAGCCGCTTTCTCCGACAGGGTACAATCCTTTATTCGCGTTTCAATCCTAGCTCGATTCAGAGTGCTGTCGCTGGCGAACATCCCCAGGGGATTGGAATTTTTCTCCAGCACTAAATGCATTCCGTACAGGCAAAGTGGTTCCTTGGCAGTTGTGATATATCTGATGATGAATTCAGCGGTTCCGCAAACTTCAAATTGAATATCGAACCGGTACAGTTCGGATCCTTCATCGAATATTAACTGACCGTGATGGGTTTGGTGGTACTCGGGAGGTTTGCCCACGAAGGATTCCACCCTACGGCATTCGGCCAGGACGGCCAGTCGCGTAACCTGATATATCGGATTCACACTAAGGGTTTGTTCGCAGTATTCGGTTTTCTCGTCGGGCTCCAGCACTACACAAGCTTCAGGATTAAGAAGATTCTCCTGAGGAATACTGGCAAGGTATGTAACACGATTGATTTAGTAATTTTAGCAATAATGCACGGCTACCATTAGATATTTACCTTTCAGATGTTTCATTTGTCTGGATGTTGTACGACACCTGGCGGGTCACTTCGCCTTCGGTGGCTATCCAATTGAATTTAGATCTAAACGGTGTCTTGCTCATTTTAGAACAGACAACACTGTTTACTAACGTTTGAACAAAAATCTATTTTTTTCAATACCTATACCATACAGGATCGCGTAAAATTGAATAAAGAAAATTACAAATTACTTACAATAATAACTAATTATAAGCTATTTTTATATTATTATTTATATTCACATCAAATTTCAGTCAGCATTTAAATAAAACTCCTAAAACTCGAGTTCTCAAGTCACGACCCAAGACGCGAAGGAGAAGTGGGAAAGGAGAAAAGTAATGAATGACGAAAAATCATTATTTTGATGATTTTCCTTATCAATCATTATAGGCCTTTCTGGATGACAACTATACACGGATAAACTTAGAAACTCATTAATGAGTAAAAAAGTACTCATTCTGAGTTCATATCACACCAAATTTTTTTCGCCGAAAATCAGCATAATTTTGCTGAATTTTGCCGAGCTGAATGCCCAGCAATCATTTCAGCAAAAACAAATTACTGAAAATTTCAGCGAGTTCAGCTGTCATTTATTTTGACAACTATTTACTGAATAATCAGCAAATTCAGAAAGTTTGCTGAAATGTCAGTAGATTTGGCCTTTGCAGGAATAGACAGTAACAAACTGATTTAATTCAGCAAAATACATTTATTTATTTATCATCAGACTAAGGCCGGAGTGGCCTGTGCTGCACATAAAAGACTTCTCCATTCAGCTCGGTTCATAGCTGCTCTTCGCCAACCACGCAGTCTGCGGAGGGTCCGCAAGTCGTCCTCCACCTGATCGATCCACCTTGCCCGCTGTGCACCTCGCCTTCTTGTTCCCGTCGGATCGTTGTCGAGAACCATTTTCACCGGATTACTGTCCGACATTCTAGCTACGTGCCCAGCCCACCGCAGTCTTCCGATTTTCGCGGTGTGAGCGATGGATGGTTCTCCCAACAGCTGATGCAACTCGTGGTTCATTCGCCTCCTCCACGTACCGTCCGCCATCTGCAACCCACCATAGATGGTACGCAACACTTTCCTTTCGAAAACTCCTAGTGCGCGTTGGTCCTCCACGAGCATCGTCCAGGTCTCGTGTCCGTAGAGAACTACCGGTCTTATAAGCGTTTTGTAGATAGTCAGTTTGGTACGGCGGCGAACTCTATTCGATCGGAGCGTCTTGCGGAGTCCAAAGTACGTACGATTTCCAGCCACTATGCGTCTCTAATTTCTCTGCTGGTATCGTTATCGGCGGTCACCAGTGAGCCCAAGTACACGAATTCTTCAACCACCTCGATTTCGTCACCACCGATAGAAACTCGTGGTGGGTGGCTCACATTAACCTCTCTTGAGCCTCTTCCTATCATGTACTTCGTCTTCGATGTGTTGATGACTAGTCCTATCCGTTTAGCTTTGCTTTTCAGTTTAATGTAGGCTTTCTCCATCCTCTCAAAATTACGTGCCATAATATCTATGTCGTCTGCGAAATCAAATAACTGGACGGGCTTCGTGGAAATCGTATCATTCGTGTCAATCCCTGCCCTTCGTATAACTCCCTCCAAAGCGATGTTGAATAGCAGACACGAAAGACCATCACCTTGCCGTAATCCTCTACGGGTTTCGAAGGGGCTCGAGAATGCCCCTGAAACTCGAACTACGCACATCACCCGATCCATCGTCGCCTTGATCAACCGTATCAGTTTATCCGGAAATCCGTTTTCGTGCATTAGCTGCAATAGCTGGTCCCGATCGATTGTATCATATGCGGCTTTGAAGTCGATGAATAGATGATGTGTGGGCACGTTGTATTCGCGGCATTTCTGCAATACCAGACGTCCGGCGAACACCAGATCTGTGGTAGAGCGTTCACCCATAAATCCCCCCTGGTACTGCCCCGCGGAATCTCTTGCGATTGGTGTTAGTCGACGGCATAATATTTGGGAGAGTATCTTGTAGACGGCGCTCAGCAATGTGATTGCGCAGAACTTGCTACAATCCAGCTTATCGCCATTTTCGTAAATGGGACACACGTCACCTTCCATCCAATCCTACGGCAGAACCTTATCCTCCCAAACCTTGGTAATTACCCAGTGCAGCGCTCTGGCCAGTGCTTCACCACCGTGTTTAAACAGCTCTCCTGGTAGTTGGTCAACTCCAGGGGCTTTGTTGTTTTCAGCCGGCCGATCTCCTCCTGGATTTCCTGGAGATTCGGAGCCGGAAGTCGCATGTCCTGCGCGCGTGCTCCTAGGTACATTACCATACCGCCACCGTTGTCTGCCATATCGCCATTCAGGTGCTCTTCGTAGTGCTGCCGCCACCTTTGGATCACCTCACGCTCGTTCGTAAGAAGGTTCCCGTTTATGTCCTTACACATATCGGGCTGTGGCACGTGGCCCTTACGTGAACGGTTCAGCTTCTCATAGAACTTTCGTGCGTTATTAGCGCGGTACAGTTCCTCCGTCTCTTCACGGTCTCGATCTTCCTGCTGGTGCTTTTCTTCCGGAAAATCGAGTTTTATCTGTTCCGCGCCCGTTTGTATCGTGCCTCGTTCGCCCTCGTGCGGTGTTGCAGCAATCTCGCCCATGCTGCATTCTTCTCCTCAACTAACTGCTCACATTCGCCGTCATACCAGTCGTTTCTCTGATCCGGAGCCACCGTGCCTAGTGCAGCGGTTGCGGTGCTTCAATGGCGGATCGAATATCTCTCCAGCCATCTTCAAGAGATGCTGCGCCTAGCTGCTCTTCCGTTGGGAGTGCCACTTCCAGCTGCTGCGCGTAGTCTTGGGCTAGTCTACCGTCTTGTAGCCGCTCAATGTTAAGCCGCGGCGGACGACTCCGACGCGTGTTGATCACCGTCGAGAGTTTTGAGCGCAGACATACTGCGACGAGGTAGTGGTCGGATTCAATATTCGCACTGCGGTAAGTGCGTACGTTCGTGATGTCGGAGAAGAATTTACCGTCGATTAGAACGTGGTCGATTTGGTTTTCCGTTACTTGATTAGGTGATTTCCATGTGGCCTTGTGGATATTCTTGCGGTGGAAGAAAGTGCTTCGGACTACCATACCGCAGGAGGCTGCAAAGTTTATGCATCGTTGGCCGTTGGCGTTCGATACGGTATGCAGACTATCCGGTCCGATGACCGGTCTATACATTTCCTTCCTTCCTACCTGAGCGTTCATGTCACCGATGACGGTTTTGACGTCCCGCAGTGGGCATCCATCGTATGTCCAGCTGTGCATAGAACGCTTCTTTCTCGTCGTCGGATCTCCCTTCGTGTGGGCAGTGCACGTTGATGATGCTATAGTTGAAGAAACGGCCTTTTATCCTCAGCTTGCGCATCCTTGCGTTGATTGGCTGCCACCCAATCACGCGTTGGCGCATCTTTCCCAGCACTATGAAGCCGGTTCCCAGCTCGTTGGTGGTGCCACAGCTTTGGTAGAAGGTAGCCGCTCGATGCCCGCTTTTCCACACTTTCTGTCCTGTCCAGCAGATTTCCTGCAGCGCTACGACATCGAAGTTGCGGGGATGTATTTCATCGTAGATTATCCTGTCGCAACCTGCGAAGCCTAGCGACTTGCAGTTCCATGTTCCAAGCTTCCAATCGTGATCCTTTATTCGTCGCATAGGTCGTTGCCGATTGTATCGAGTCGTATTATCTTCTATGTCGTTCGTAATAGTTGTTTTTAAAGGCGGCTTATTGGGCCTGCGCAAACCTCCTGTCTCGTCGGAGGGCCGTCGTGTCAGGGCTGTTTAGCGTCCCACCTAACACCAGGACTTGGGCTTGTGCGCTTTGAGCGGCACACGGTCGCTTTGGCGGAGCCTACTTGCGGATACATGCAGCTTTTTATAGAGGTTTAACAGGGCCCACTGTCAAACCCCACCACATCCTAGGCAGGCGCCACAACTCGCAGATGGCCTGGGGAGGGATCGTCAAGCCCTTGGACATAGTCCCTGCTGCCCCCCAGCAAAACACATCTAAATGCTGATATCATCAGCTTTTTCGATCTAGGTGCAAAAATTATTACCCAACTGCTATTTTCAATTTTAGTACATTTATTAACAAAAGAATGAAATTAACATTCGAAAAACAATATAATAAGCATAGATATCTGCTTTTTTTAGTTTTCTATGATTGAAAGTGCCCGAAATACTGTACGTCCTTTTTGATTGAATTGGCTGAAAAAAGGAATAATATTTCGTAGGATTATGCTGGTTAATTTCATTTTATTTAGTTAACATCTAAACAGATAACACTGAATCAACAATTTGACGCCACAATGCACGGTTCGAGGCCGCATCTCTCCATCCTCGGATACGCCCCACGCTCGCCAAGTCGTTCTGCACCTGGTCTGCCCATCTCGCTCGCTGCGCTCCACGCCGTCTCGTACCTGCCGGATCGGAAGCGAACAGCATCTTTGCAGGGTTGCTGTCCGGCATTCTTGCAACATGTCCTGCCCATCGTACCCTTCCGGCTTTAGCTACCTTCTGGATACTGGGTTCGCCGTAGAGTTGGGCGAGCTCATGGTTTATTCTTCGCCGCCACACACCGTCTTCTTGCACACCGCTAAAGATGGTCCTAAGCACCCGTCGAATACTCCGAGTGCTTGCAAGTCCTCCTCGAGCATTGTCCATGTTTCATGTCCGTAGAGGACAACCGGTCTTATTAACGTCTTGTACATGACACATTTGGTGCGGTGGCGAATCTTTTTCGACCGCAGTTTCTTCTGGAGCCCGTAGTAGGCCCGACTTCCACAGATGATGCGCCTTCGTATTTCACGACTAACGTTGTTGTCAGCCGTTAGCAAGGATCCGAGGTAGACGAATTCCTCGACCACCTCGAAGGTATCCCCGTCTATCGTAACACTGCTTCCCAGGCAGGCCCTGTCGCGCTCGGTTCCGCCCACAAGCATGTACTTTGTCTTTGACGCATTCACCACCCGAATAAAAAATACAGTAGAATAACAATACAATTTATTGTAACACTACTATTAATAACATTAAATTGGCGATAGATTATATTGTAAATGAAACCATAGAAATATATTTGAATGCATTGTTATGAACCATTTATTCAAATGTAAATGAAGTTTTCGCAATAGAATATACGGGTTGTTAAGTATCGTAACTATACAAAATCTGAGATTTTTCCATACATTTTTTTCGTCACACAATAGAGTGTATGGTTAATATATTGTTGAAATATCCGAACAAATCTGTTCAAAATACAATGGATTGTATTGTATTGGTATAGTAAAACAATACGATTTTTGATTGCTCAGTTGTGACAGCTTTACTGTTCAATAATGCAATTTAAAGGGAAAAAATGCATAATTGGCGCTATGAGGCAAATATTGTTAAATAGTTTATATGCAATGTAATGGAACATTTCAAAAGTTATCAATGTATGAATCTTATGTACGAAAACGTTTCAAAAACAAATGCAAGTATTGTTACATTAGAGAAATATGTTGATGTATTGTATCCTCAGTGTTGATACAATCTGTGCAACCCTCAATAAACAATGTATCCTATTGTATACCGTACATGGTATGGTAATTCAATTGTTTACACTATTGAACCAATAGTACATTTTTATCCGGGCACCAGTCCAACTTTTGTTGCTTCACGTTTCAGGCGGGTGTACAGTTCTGCCACCTTTGCAAATGTTCGGCCGACAATGTCCATGTCATCCGCGAAGCAAATAAATTGACTGGATCTGTTGAAAATCGTACCCCGGCTGTTACACCCGGCTCTCCGCATGACACCTTCTAGCGCAATGTTGAACAACAGGCACGAAAGTCCATCACCTTGTCTTAGTCCCCGGCGCGATTCGAACGATTCGAACGTTGCTTTGATCAGTCTGGTAAGCTTCCCAGGGAAGCTGTTCTCGTCCATAATTTTCCATAGCTCTACGCGGTCTATACTGTCGTATGCCGCCTTGAAATCAACGAACAGATGATGCGTTGGGACCTGGTATTCACGGCATTTTTGAAGGATTTGCCGTACAGTAAAGATCTGGTCCGTTGTCGAGCGGCCGTCAACGAAGCCGGCTTGATAACTTCCCACAAACTCGTTCACTAATGGTGACAGACGACGGAAGATGATCTGGGATATCACTTTGTAGGCGGCATTAAGGATGGTGATCGCTCGAAAGTTCTCACACTCCAGTTTGTCGCCTTTCTTGTAGATGGGGCATATAACCCCTTCCTTTCACTCCTCCGGTAGCTGGTCGGTTTCCCAGATTCTGACTATCAGTTTGTGCAGGCAAGTGGCCAGCTTTTCCGGGCCCATCTTGATGAGCTCAGCTCCGAAACCATCCTTACCAGCGGCTTTGTTGGTCTTTAGCTGTTGAATGGCATCCTTAACTTCCCTCAAGGTGGGGGCTGGTTGGCTTCCATCGTCCGCTGAACTGACGTAGTCATCTCCTCCGCTGCCTTGACTTTCACTGCCTGTACTCTCAGCGCCATTCAGATGTTCCTTGTAGTGCTGCTTCCACCTTTCGATCACCACACGTTCGTCCGTCAAGATGCTCCCATCCTTATCCCGGCACATTTCGGCTCGCGGCACGAAGCCTTTGCGGGATGCGTTGAGCTTCTGGTAGAACTTGCGTGTTTCTTGAGAACGGCACAGCTGTTCCATCTCCTCGCACTCCGCTTCTTCCAGGCGGCGTTTCTTCTCCTGAAAAAGGCGGGTCTGCTGTCTCCGCTTCCGTCTATGTTCCACGTTCTGCCGGGTACCTTGCTGCAGTGCGACCGCCCGCGCTGCGTACTTCTCCTCCAGAATCTGTCTGCACTCTTCGTCGAACCAATCGTTCCGTCGACTTCGTCCCACACACCCGCCGTTGTTCTCCGCTGCGTCGTTAATGGCTGCTTTGACTGTATTCCAGCAGTCCTCAAGGGGGCTTCACTTCTCGAGCTCACCCTCTTCCGGCAACGCTGCCTCGAGATGCCGCGCGTATGCAGTGGCAACATCAGGTTGCTACGGCGGCGGCCGTCGGTACCGAACATTGTTAATGAAGAATAGTTTTGGGCGCAGATAGTGGTCAGAGTCGATATTAGCGCCATGATATGTCCTGACGTCGATAATGTCGGAGAAGTGCCGTCCATCAATCAGAACGTGGTCGATTTGTGATTCTGTCTGCAGTGGTGATCTCCAGGTGTACCGATACGGAAGGCTGTGTTGGAAGTAGGTGCTGCGAATGGCCATATTCTTGGAGGCAGCGAAATCAATTATTCGTAGGCCGTTTTCGTTCGTCAGCCGGTGAGCGCTGAACTTTCCAATAGTCGGTCTAAACTCCTCCTCTTGGCCAACCTGAGCGTTCAAATCTCCTATGATGATTTTGACGTCGTGTCTTGGGCAGCTGTCGTACTCACGTTCCAGCTGCGCGTAGAATGCGTCCTTATCATCATCAGTGCTTCCGGAGTGTGGGCTATGGACGTTGATTATGCTGAAGTTGAAGAACCGGCCTTTGATCCTCAACCTGCACATTCTTTCATTGATCGGCCACCACCCGATCACGCGCCTTTGCATATCGCCCATCACTATGAAAGCTGTTCCTAGCTCGAGTGTTGCCGCAGCTCTGGTAGATGGTATGATTACCTCTAAACGTTCGCACCATTGATCCCTTCCAACAAACCTCTTGCAGCGCTACGATGCCGAATCCACGGTCCTTGAGCACATCGGCGAGTATGCGTGTGCTCCTGATGAAGTTGAGAGATTTGCAGCTCCACGAACCGAGTTTCCAATTGCTAGTCCCTGTTTGTTGCAGTAGTCTTCGCCGATGGTTCCGGTCCGTACTCTCTTGTTGATTGTTCGTTGCTTATGATTTTTAAAGGCTGACTTGCAGGGCCTGACACCAAACCCCCTATATTTCCGGAGGACCATTCCTCCTTATTTCCGGTGGACCATGGTGCATAGTTTCACTTAGAGTCCCTCGCTGGCACTCGGACGATGATCAGCCGCCCCTAACATGGAGAACAGACGCTGTTGTGAGCCGATCCTGACATGGAGAACAGACGCTCAATAAGATTTGCACCTCCGGAGAGGAGCAAACCCCCCCTTCCCTGTCAGCATACGACCATAGTTCCCACCGGGGTTGGTTAAGTTTTATGTAAATATAAACATACGATATCATTGATTTAATAGATCAAATATACTACTAAAAATCCACACATATTTATTGGCAAAAATCCATAGATTTAACTTATGATGTATATCAGCGCACACATAACCATTCTCCAAGCGAGCTACTAATAAAATATATATCCAAATAAATTTTATGTGGTCTCGAATTGGGTCCTAAAGCCCTACCTCGTTTATGGTTGCAAACGGTAGTGCATCGGTCAAGAATACTTGAACCGATGTTATAAAAAATCTGGTAAAAGTCTAAATCAGTAAAAATAATATTTTTATGTTTAATACATTTTGAGGCAAATATTGGCCTGTGCAACATTGCAGAACGAATCAACCATCAGCCCAAAACGTCAGGCCCATATATTTACTGTCAAATGTTGAGTCAAGTGCCCTGCGGTGTTTTGCTAGTGCGTTTGAATCCTTACGTCAAACAAGACCGAAAATGTCGAGGAAGCATTTTTCATCTATTTTCAAATTTCAAATTAAACAATGTTCCTTACAATTTTTGAGTCAAAAGAAAAACTGACGCGTTCAGGATGATTAACTTCATTGTTCCCTGAAATAAAATCGAATATCGGTTCTTCATTTTAGGACCCAATTAACAATTATTTAATTTATGTGTGGTTCTATATCGATTATATTAGGATGGAGCTATTGCAAAAAATTATAACGGCGACACATATATCTTATATGTATAGATATTTTTGGCAGTGTACTTACAGGAATCATGTTGTATTGAGCGGAATCGAATGTTGGATTTCATGGTTCTAAATAAAAACGCTCTGGTTCGAAACTAAAAATGACTGCTTGTCTCTGAACAATGAAACTGTCAAGTCGATGAGAAATGCTGAACGATCAGTCGTCTAGAGAAGGATGCTGATTTTCAGTGGAGACGAATCAAATTACTGACTTTCGGTAAGCTACCAAATTACTGATAGATTTTCACTTGATCTAAAAACCGATGAAAAGTATGGGTATTTTTTTGTGAATTAGGGTCTCGCCGACATTTCTCATCAACACGAACGCAGGTTCGTGGTTGCAAACAATCCCATTTGATTTTGCCGTGACAGCTGCTCGTGGTTGCAAACAAACCGAGTAAAAGTGTGAGTGAAACGTGCGTATATACGTACACGATCGCTGAAAGCCTAATTGGCTTGTGTCGTCCCCCTTGTATTTTTCGCTATGATGCAAATATTGTTATATAATTTATATGCAATGCAAAGAAACGTTTCAAAAGTTATCAATGTATGAATCTTATGTACGAAAACGTTTAAAAAACAATTGCAAGTATTGTTACATTAGAGAAATATGTTGATGTATTGTATCCTCAGTGTTGATACAATCTGTGCAACCATTAAGAAACAATGTATCCTATTGTATACCGTACATTGTATGGTAATTTAATTGTTAACACTATTGAATCAATAGTACATTTTTATCCGGGCTGTACACTGACAAAAATCCAATCATATCCATTATGTGTGGCACACATAAATTTTGACTATAGCATTTCCCACATAACGGCTATGTGAATTCGCATAGCATATATGTGGAAACACACATAACCGTTATTAACTAATAACCTTTATGTGGATTCTCCTATAGCGGGTGGTTATTAACGCACACATAAATTTTATTTGGAAATTTCTTTAGATTTTTGCCAATAAAAATGTGTGGATTTTTATTAGTGTACGAAAAGTCTTGATATTTCTTGATATCAAGAATATTCGAGAAATCTTTTTTTTTTTTAATTACCGTTTATTTGAGGCTCAAGCGCTCGAAGGCATAACGGAGCCGAAAGTCAGTTGAAATTTTATTACAATTTCAGCTTTTGCTTCTTATGCTCGTATGTTAGTGTTGGGGAGCCGAAAAACTCGCGGCTTGGTCGAGGTTAAGGAGTACATACAAAAAAAAAATAATTGGATGGGATAGGGCCTTGGGCTTATATTGGTGTCCGTAAGTAACGTTGGTGCAGTCTTTCCATGATGATTGGTGTGGTGCAGAACAGGGACAAACTGTAATGATACAAGCAAAACGTTTCTACCGAGCGGTAGGGCAGCAGGGACTATGTCCAAGGGCTTGACGATCCCTCCCCAGGCCATCTGCGAGTTGTGGCGCCTGCCTAGGATGTGGTGGGGTTTGACAGTGGGCCCTGTTAAACCTCTATAAAAAGCTGCATGTATCCGCAAGTAGGCCCCACCAAAGCGACCGTGTGCCGCTCAAAGCGCACAAGCCCAAGTCCTGGTGTTAGGTGGGACGCTAAACAGCCCTGACACGACGGCCCTCCGACGAGACAGGAGGTTTGCGCAGGCCCAATAAGCCGCCTTTAAAAACAACTATTACGAACGACATAGAAGATAATACGACTCGATACAATCGGCAACGACCTAGGCGACGAATAAAGGATCACGATTGGAAGCTTGGAACATGGAACTGCAAGTCGCTAGGCTTCGCAGGTTGCGATAGGATAATCTACGATGAATTACATCCCCGCAACTTCGATGTCGTAGCGCTACAGGAAATCTGCTGGACAGGACAGAAAGTGTGGAAAAGCGGGCATCGAGCGGCTACCTTCTACCAAAGCTGTGGCTCCACCAACGAGCTGGGAACCGGCTTCATAGTGCTGGGAAAGATGCGTCAACGCATGATTGAGTGGCAGCCAATCAACGCAAGGATGTGTAAGCTGAGGATGAAAGGCCGTTCCTTCAACTATAGCATCATCAACGTGCACTGCCCACACGAAGTGAGATCCGACGATGAGAAAGAAGCGTTCTATGCGCAGCTGGAGCAGACATACGATGGATGCCCACTGCGGGACGTCAAAATCGTCATCGGTGACATGACCGCTCAGGTAGGCAGGGAGGAAATGTATACACCGGTCAGCGGACTGGATAGTCGGCATGGCGTATCGAACGGCAGGGGTCGACGATGCATGGACTTTGCAGCCTCCCGGGGAATGGTAGTCCGAAGCACGTTGTTGCCCCGTAAGGAGATGCACAAGGCCACATGGAAATCACCTAATCAAGTAACGGAAAACCAAATCGACCACGTTCTAATGGACGGCAAATTCTTCTCAGACATCACGAACGTCCGCACTTACTGCAGTGCGAATATTGAATCCGACCACTACCTCGTCGCAGTATGTCTGCGCTCAAAACTCTCGACGGTGATCAACACGCGTCGGAGTCGTTCGCCGCGGCTTAACATTGGGCGGCTACAAGACGGTAGACTAGCCCAAGACTACGCGCAGCAGCTGGAAGTGGCACTCCCAACGGAAGAGCAGCTAGGCGCAGCATCTCTTGAAGATGGCTGGAGAGATATTCGATCCGCCATTGGAAGCACCGCAACCGCTGCACTAGGCACGGTGGCTCCGGATCAGAGAAACGACTGGTATGACGGCGAATGTGAGCAGTTAGTTGAGGAGAAGAATGCAGCATGGGCGAGATTGCTGCAACACGAACGAGGGCGAACGAGGCACGATACAAACGGGCGCGGAACAGACAAAACTCGATTTTCCGGAAAAAGCGCCAGCAGGAAGATCGAGACCGTGAAGAGACGGAGGAACTGTATCGCGCTAATAACGCACGAAAGTTCTATGAGAAGTTGAACCGTTCACGTAAGCGCCACGTGCCACAGCCCGATATGTGTAAGGACATAAACGGGAACCTTCTTACGAACGAGCGTGAGGTGATCCAAAGGTGGCGGCAGCACTACGAAGAGCACCTGAATGGCGATATGGCAGACAACGGTGGCGGTATGGTAATGTACCTAGGAGCACGCGCGCAGCACATGCGACTTCCGGCTCCGAATCTCCAGGAAATCCAGGAGGAGATCGGCCGGCTGAAAAACAACAAAGCCCCTGGAGTTGACCAACTACCAGGAGAGCTGTTTAAACACGGTGGTGAAGCACTGGCTAGAGCGCTGCACTGGGTGAATACCAAGGTTTGGGAGGATGAGGTTCTGCCGCAGGAGTGGATGGAAGGTGTCGTGTGTCCCATCTACAAAAAGGGCGATAAGCTGGATTGTAGCAACTACCGGGCAATCACATTGCTGAACGCCGCCTACAAGGTACTCTCCCAAATTTTATGCCGTCGACTAACACCAATTGCAAGAGAGTTCGTGGGGCAGTACCAGGCGGGATTTATGGGTGAACGCTCTACCACAGACCAGGTGTTCGCCATACGTCAGGTATTGCAGAAATGCCGCGAATACAACGTGCCCACACATCATCTATTTATCGACTTCAAAGCCGCATATGATACAATCGATCGGGACCAGCTATGGCAGCTAATACACGAAAACGGATTTCCGGATAAACTGATAAGGTTAATCAAGGCGACGATGAATCGGGTAATGTGCGTAGTTCGAGTTTCAGGGATTGACACGAGCATTCTCGAGTCTCTTCGACGTAGAGGGCTACGGCAAGGTGATGGTCTTTCGTGTCTGCTATTGAACATCGCTTTGGAGGAGTAGTACGAAGGGCAGGGATTGACACGAGTGGTACGATTTTCATGAAGTCCGTCCAGTTATTTGGTTTCGCCGACGACATTGATATCATGGCACGTAACTTTGAGAGGATGGAGGAAGCCTACATCAGACTGAAAAGCGAAGCTAAACGGATTGGACTAGTCATCAACACGTCGAAGACGAAGTACATGATAGGAAGAGGCTCAAGAGAGGTCAATGTGAGCCACCCACCACGAGTTTCTATCGGTGGTAACGAAATCGAGGTGGTTGAAGAATTCGTGTACTTGGGCTCACTGGTGACCGCCGATAACGATACCAGCAGAGAAATTCGGAGACGCATAGTGGCTGGAAATCGTACGTACTTTGGACTCCGCAAGACGCTTCGATCGAATAGAGTTCGCCGCCGTACCAAACTGACTATCTACAAAACGCTTATAAGACTTGTAGTTCTCTACGGACACGAGACCTGGACGATGCTCGTGGATGACCAACGAACTGGGAGTTTTCGAAAGGAAAGTGTTGCGTACCATCTATGGTGGGTTGCAGATGGCGGACGGTACGTGGAGGAGGCGAATGAACCACGAGTTGCATCAGCTGTTGGGAGAACCATCCATCGTTCACACCGCGAAAATCGAAAGACTGCGGTGGGCCGGGCACGTAGCCAGAATGTCGGACAGTAATCCGGTGAAAATGGTTCTCGACAACGATCCGACGGGAACAAGAAGGCGAGGTGCACAGCGGGCAAGGTGGATTGATCAGGTGGAGGACGACTTGCGGACCCTCCGCAGACTGCGTGGTTGGCGAAGTGCAGCCATGAACCGAGCTGAATGGAGAAGTCTTTTATGTGCAGCACAGGCCACTCCGGCCTTAGTCTGATGATAAATAAATAAATAAAATTCTACCGAGCGGAGTGGGAGAAAACGAGGTGGACATGGCCCTACCAATGGGGGAGAGGGAATTAAACAATGACATTGATGCGCTTCAAAAAATTGTGAACAAGGGCCATGTAGTCAAGATCAAGCTTTCCCAACACATCTCTAATGTCCTCATTTACTGGTTTCCCTCGGGCCCGGAGGATGCATATAAATCGGACCTGGCAATACCGTATTCGGGACAGTTCCACCGACAAAATCGTTGTACGATATAGCTTAATCAGATTTTCCGGGTAGGCTCCCCACCACGTACCGGTAACTGTCCGCATGAAGTTGATTCTTTGTTGGCATTGCTGATACAGATGTCTTATGTGCATTCCCCATCCCCCCTTTCGAGTCGAACCAGACCCCTAAGTATTTATGTGAAATGCTTTGATATGTTTTCTTACCCCTAAGATGAAGCTTTAATTTTGGCGTATGCTTCCTAGAAAAGATAATCAGCTCAGTTTTCTCCGGAGAGAATTCGATACCCAGCTTCAAAGCTCATGTAGACAAATTGTCCAGAGTATCTTGCAATGGTCCTCGCAGATCGCCCGCCCCTGTTCCTGTACAGGAGACAACAGCGTCATCCGCAAGCTGTCTTAACGAGCAATTTTCCACAAGACATCCATCGATGTCTTTAACATAAGGAGGGGACTTAAACATGAGCCCTGGGGGAGACCCATGTAACTAATTCTTGAAATTGTTGAGTTTCCATGAGAAAACTCATATGTTTCTCAGACAACAAGTTGTACAAATAGTTGTTTAGTATTGGTGAAAGCCCACACTCGTGGAGTTTGGCTGAAAGGACGTCAACGCAAACTGAGTCAAAAGCCCCCTTAATATCCAAGAAAACTGAACCCATTTGTTCTTTTTGAGAATAGGCCAGTTGGATTTCTGTAGTAAGCAACGCAAGACAGTCGTTCGTTCCCTTGCCTCTGCGGAATCCAAATTGAGTATCTGATAGAAAGCCATTTGATTCGACCCATCTGTCGAGCCGATTGAGAATCATCTTCTCTAACAGCTTCCGTATACACGACAACATCGCGATTGGACGGTACGAGTTATGATCCGAAGCAGGTTTATCGGGTTTCTTGATAGCGATCACCCTCACTTGTCTCCATTCATCCGGAACAATGTTGCTTTCCACGAATTGATTAAATAAGTTCAACATGCGCCTCTTCGCGACGTCTGGGAGGTTTTTAAGCAAGTTGAATTTAATTCTGTCCAGTCCTGGAGCGATATTATTACATGAAAGGAGAGCAAGTGAGAAATCAACCATCGAAAATGGGGCGTCCACCTCGTGTCGACCGGAGGATGCTTCGCGTGCGAACCGTTGAATTGGGACGGAATCCGGACACACTTTTTTGGCAAAAGCGAAGATCCATCGGGAAGAACTTTCCCTATCTTCGTTAATCGATGACGCGTTACGCATTCTTCTCCCGACGGCCCAAAGTGTTGTCATCGACGTTTCGCGCGAAAGACCATCAACAAAATGGCGCCAATAACCGCGTTTTTTAGCATTTATGGGACTCTTAAACTTACGTTCAAGAGATACATAACAATCGTAATTATCTCGCATACCACGTTTTCGATACTCCTTGAACGCGTCGGAATTTTCCCGATAGACTTTGGCACACACTTCATCCCACCAAAGAGGAGAAGACGCCGACGTATTTGAGATCCCGGTATTGATCGACGTTGTGATTGAACTGCGCTGTCTAGGATTAGCCCGGAGAGAAACTGATATTCCTCTAGCGGAGGAAGAATATCGACCGAATGCTCACCGACGATGATCGCCTCAGTGTATCTTCCCCAGTCAATGTGTTTCGTGAGGTCGTACGCAATGTCGATCTGGCGAGACTGACACGATCCATTGGTGATTGAGATTTCGATAGGCAAGTGATCACTACCATGGGGATCTTGAATTACTTTCCACGTACAGTCCAATGTTAGTGAAATCGAACAGATTGAGAGGTCAATAGACCTTTCCCGTCCGACCAAACACCTATGTTTTGTATTTTGCCCTTAAACAGCCATAATATTGCGCATAAAATAAGCTGTTTTTATGAAACGGTTATTTTCTTACAATTTTTTCAAAATATCAACATCGTCTGTTTTATGAGGTGAATATTCCTGCCAGACGATGGTGATCCTATGAGATTTAGCATATTTGGCAACACTTAATAGTGGTGAGAACATCGTTAAAATACTTTTTCTGGCAACTCTGTATCATGTTTATTTACAATTGAAATGTCAAAAATTGAGCACAGTGTTTGCACGACGTGAAAATAAATTTCATCCCGGAAAATATAGTGTTTTCTTGTTCCGTCGGAGACGGGACAGGTGCCCCTTCATCGGTAAGTAAATTTGAAAGCCGTTTTCTTCCCGCTTCTCGCTTTTAAGGATTCCTATTCCGACGTGCAAAACATTGTCGTTCTCATCCTTCGTACGAATCTTGTAGCAAAGCCATTTTCGGCGATAATTGCGCTCCACTAGACCGGCTCCATCACCACCACCAGCCGAATGGTCACCGACGAAAACAAAATAGGCATAACGCCAACACCTTCCCGTGGAAGCAGCAAACGCAGGCGACAGCTGCGTAAGAATGCCTCTTTGGGAAAGTAGCAATAACAAGGTCACGGAGAATTCCAAGTTTAAAGCAGACGGTGGCGACGATTCAAATTACGTAGCGGAGGATAATCCAGTGGCCCGGACGTCGGATGCCCCCCATGATCATAGAAGTTCGCAAGTTAAGTGAAAAAATTGGGAAAGTGTGTGACGAATTGGAGAAACAATGAAACAGCGACTCTCCGGATCAAGATATGATGCTAAATATGCTTGAAAAGAAGCTGTTGAATTTTACCCAAAAGGTGAGTATCGATTGCAAGAACGCGTACTTACTATTTCCGGAGACAAACTACAACTCGTAAAATAATAGGAAAGTTTTCGATTAATAGCTGAGGAAATAATAATAAAACACTTTTTCAGACTCGCTTGTGTTGATTAATTCTTCACTTAGTTAAATCCGGCTTTTCAAGGAAGATCATAATTAACGACATGGATTCTAAAAATCTTGACGGGATGTCTAGTTGTTCAACGCAAACGGAAAGAACGATCAATTGGACGAAAATGTTTTCGATTCGAGTTTGAATAAAGCTCTGGCTTGTACGGAGAGCAATACTATTTCACGGAGCAATCCTTAACCCAGAAATTGTCGGAAGCAAGCCTGGCAAGGGAAAAACTGTTCAGTGATGTCAAGTTTAATCTATACTGGATGGACGAGCAGCAGGAGAAGGATATTATGAGCGGAGGACTGAGCAGTTTGCGGATCAGGTCCATCAGCAGCAATGTAAGTTCTTTTTTTCAATCACAATGGAACTTTTTAATATGCACTAACCTTTTGAACACAAGCTATGCTTTTAAATATGTTAAAACTGAAATAATTGCAGATAAAATTATAACCGTTTCGAAATTGAATAATATTTTTTAATGCATGTACCTACAGTGATCGTTCGCTAATTAAGGCACGACCTCACCCCAACTAGCGAATGCCGTTCGCTAATAGGGGCGTTTTGACAAGCGTCAATGTTGTTTACTTTTTGCGTTCAACAAAGGAAAATTTTACGCGCCAGAAAATATCGATCCCGCCAAACACGGAAACAAAACGTCAACGCGTTTTTGACATCACATTCTGACGTTTGACTGCTTTTTAATTGGGTTTCGCCCCAATTAGCGAACCCCCAACTAAAAAGCGCCCCAACTATAAAAACCCCAATTAGCGAACGTTCACTGTATCTTAATTTCAGCAATTGAATTGTCCGAAGAAAACGGGATATTTTCTGAGCCCTCAATCGGTGATGAGGCCAATGAGGATGCCGATGGTGATGGCAATGAGAGAAGCCCTCCCAGGTTAGGCAATCCGAAAGCGCTTCAAGTAAAACTCTAATTCGACATTGACGTAGGAGAAGCGATTTCCATCGCTTGATTCACCGGATAAGTAAGTTCGATTCACGGCCGAACCTCGAATATCCGGAAGACCAGAAGTAACCAAGGAACGTGCGAAAACATGCGTCCGGAAAGGGTACATTATAGGAGAGTGTGTATGTTTCAACAGACGTCATACGAAGCCGCAACAAATGGATCACGAAAAGCGATTTAACAGTACACGAATAGTTCAGCAGATAAGAAGGCTCCGTTAGCGATCGAGTAGCTGTCGATAAGTTATTTGCTGTTGAAGGAATAAATGTGGATTTATGGACGGAGACGAAAATTTGAACGATTGGTTCCAGGCTGTTCCAAGTTGTTTAGAACAGGATGCGCGGCATTCGAGATGATACAACACAGCAAGAGTTGTGCTCGATTCGCGTGGTGCGATTGGTAGAGCAATTGTAAGATTTCATATCCGTTGATTGATCATAAAAATAAAACGGAAAAATTGTAAAAAGTGTCTGCAGTCATTAAAGTACCTATATCATGACCTGGGCTGAAAGGGATCCATTGTCCGAATGAAGTTGAACTCCGGGCTTATGTGGTGCTGCTGAATTTTAACAATACTAACTTACTGTGAACGGTAAAGTTGATGTGTCAAGCATTCACATTCGAAGGAGAATCGATTCACGATGCTAGTCTATTTTGCAGGTGGAAGTAATGACTACGCCAGGTTCATCCGCTTGGTTCGAGAATGCTTGTATTCTGTTACGGTACGGACTTTATTCAAATGCATGCACGTGCCTTGGAAGCTGTGTTGATGACCTACACGTATCAGGCACCGGCTAGCTTGTCATTGGAGCACCTAACCGACATTGCCGCCTTGCAGCTTCGTGAGCTTCCACAGTTATCAATGCGATGTTTCTAAGCCAAACTATCATTTTTGCATTGGTATATCATGAGGCTAACACGATGATACTTTTATGCCAAGGGAAGCCAAAAAATTACTAACCCTAAAATTTCCTAGACCGGATCGGGAATCGTATCCAGTCACTTTCATGCATCTTACCGCACGGCTAAGGAAAGCCCCATTACCGAAATTACCGACGACAATAAAAGGATTCCGAATAGAATTCTAAAGGGAGTCCGAATGGATTCTTTTAGGGATTCCGAAAGTAATTCTTAATAAGAATTCTATCAATAAAATAATTTGATTCTGCAAAAACTACACAGCAAAAAAATTTGTTGAATATTACATCGAAATCGCTGCAACCCGTCGATTCCATCGATTGTTGAATATTACACTGGGCGATGTACTCAAGAGCTTGCTGTGTAATAAACATAATCGATGTGATTTTTCCCGATGTAAAAATTATTCGATGTAATCGAAGTGACGTAAAATGAAAGAACGTAAAATAGTGCGACGTACGTAGCATTCGTTTCAAGAATTTTTTTTTGTGGTTTCCTTCAATAATTTTTAATCTAGTTTTTTGGGGATTTGTAAACTTAATACATTTATTATAATCTATATATAAATGTCCAATACATCGGTATCTTGACGCAGATCTGCAAAGAGGATTTGCCATTAATCCCGTTGCCGTCCGTATAAGTTGCATGCCACGCCGGAAACAGGTTGTTTATTCACAGACTGCATTTCATGAATTATTCGGAATCTAGCTTCCAGGTGGTTCCAGTATCGATCTGCAGGCCAATGGTAGCTCATACACTGGATTATACCTTCGCCGGAGTGATATTGAGCAATATAGCACGGAAGGCTTCTGCATCCGTAGGCGCTTCAAAACCGCTGAAAATAATGAGTCAAAAATGTTTAGCAGTTCTATGCAGATGACCGACAAAGGTATTGGTATAGAAAAATGTGGATCCAGTAGGAGCCATGTCCCGAGGTGATTAGGTATACTTCTTTAGGCGCTTACGTTGTTTTTAGTTTCATTCAGAGAACACATATATGAATGAAATCCTTTTGAAATTCCGATGGGAGTCTATGAAATTCGAAAAGAAAATCCATAGAATCTGTAAGAAATTCTGTAATTTCAAATGAATTTTTGGTATTTCAATGCGAAACCTCCTAGAGTAAACTACGTTTGTACTTGTTAGATTCCGAATGGAACCAACATGGGAATGAAACAAATCTTCATGAAATCCGGAAGAAATTCTATCTGTAATCTGGTAAGATTAATTATTGAATTGTAGTTCCGAAGAGAATTTTTTAGATTCTGAAGGAAATCCATTGAATACGAAGGAAAGCTTACAGGATTACAGGTTTTCCGGAATAAATTCTCTTGGATTTCGGAATGGAATCGTTTCTGGATCAATGAATCTCTGAACTTCTGAAGCGATTTTTTTAAATCTTGGAACTATCTGGGATTTTGAACGGAATCTTCATAAGAATCCGAAGGGTTTCTTTCTAGGGTTCCTGAGGAAATCCTTCTGGGAATCCTGAGAAAATCCTTCTGGAATTCGTGAGAAAATACTTCTGGGATTGCTTTGATAATCTTTTCAAGATTTTTGAGGAAATCCTTCTGGGATTCCTGGGGGCATCCAGAGAGTATACTCCTAACATTCCTACGCGATTCTTTCTGAGATTCCTGAAAAATCCTTCTGGGATGCTTTAGATAATCTTTTCGAGAATCCTGAGGAAATCCTTCTGGGATTACTGAGAACATCCTTCTATGATTCCTGAGAGGATCTTTCTGGGAATGATGAGGGTATACTTCCGGAATCCCTGAGGAAATCCTTCTGGGATTCCTGAGAGAATGCAGAGAGTATACTTCTAAGATTGCTACGCGATTCCTTCTGAGATTCATGAGAGAATCCTTCTGGAATTTGTGAGGGGATCCTTCTGGGAATCCTGAAAGAATTCCTTCTGGGATTCCTTTGATAATCTTTTCGAGATTCATTGGGAAATCCTTCTGGGATTCCCGGGAAAATCTGTTTGGAATTCCTTTTGGTATCCTTTTGGGGTTCCTTAGATCTTTCGAGATCGTTCTGGAATCCCAAAAGGTTTTCATTCGGCAATCTCAAAAGGTTTCTTTCGGAAATCCCAAAAGGATTCCGGTCGGAATTCCAAAAGTATTCCGTCGGAATTCTGAAAGGATTCCCGTCGGAATCCTGAAAGAATTCCCGTCGGAATACCGAAAGGATTCCCGTGATGAACTGAACTGAACTCTTTAAATGTTGAAAAATCACTTTAATAAAGATCAAAAAAGAATTTTCTAGAATTTTTCTAGAATTCCAAATCGAATTATTCTGTGATTTCAAATAGAAGGTTCCTGGGATTCTTTGTGGAATCGTCGATTTTGAACGGAAGTCTCCTGGGATTTCAAATCGAATCCTGCTGGAGCTTCTAAATGAAATCTTTATGCGATTTATAATGAAACTCCTGGGGTTCTAAATGGAATCATTTTGGGATTCCAAATAGATTTCTTCTCGGATTTCAAATGGAAGGTCCCTGGGATTCTAAATGGAATCATAAATTCCGAATGGTAACCAGAGATTTCGAATATAATACTCATGCATTTCCAGATCCTGGGATTCAAAACCGAAAATCCTTCAAGAATTCATCCGAAAGTTCCTCCATGAATTCCTCAAGCTGTTCTTTCAGGAATTCTTCTGGAAGTTTCACAGGAGTTCTCCGGAAGTTCCTCCAGGAATTACTCAGGAGGTTCCCCCAGGAATCTCAAAGAGTTCCTCCAGGAATCCCACCGGAAGCTCCTCCAGAAATTCCTCCAGGAATCCCTCCGGAAGTTCCTCCGGACGTTCATCAAGGAGTACCTCTGGAAGTTCCTCTGGAAATTTCTCCGGAAATTTTTCCAGAGATTCCTCAAATAGTTCCTACAGGAATTCCTCAGGAAGTTCCTCCAGGAGTTTCTCTGGAAGTTCCTTCAGGGATTCCTCCGAAACTTCCTTCAGGGATTCATCCTGAAATTCCTTCAGGAATTCCTCCAGGACATCCTCTGGAAGTTTCCCCAGAAATTCCTTTTGAAGTTCTCCCAGGAATTCCTCCGGAAGCTCCTCAAAAAGTTCCTCCAGGAATTCTTTCGGAAGTTCCTCAGGTGTTCATCAGGAGTTCCTTCGGACGTTCTCCAGGAATTCCTTAAGAAATTCTTTAGGAATTCCTCTGGAGGTTCCTCCTGGAATTCTCCCCCGAAGTTCCTCCTGGAATTCTCCCCCGAAGTTCCCTCTGAAATTCTTCCCGAAGCTCCCCCTGGAATTCTTACCGAAGCTCCTCCTTGAATTCTTCCGGAAGTTCCTCCAGGAATCTCCCCGGAAGTTCCTCCAGGAATTCCTCCGGAAGTTCGTCCAAGAATTCCTCCGGAAGTTCCTCCAGGAATTCCTCCGGAAGTTCCTCCAGGAATTCCTCCGGAAGTTCCTCCAGGAATTCCTCCGGAAGTTCCTCCAGGAATTCCTCCGGAAGTTCCTCCAGGAAACCCTCCGGAAGTTCCTCCAGGAATTCTTACGGAGGTTCCTCCAGGAATTCCTCCGGAAGTTCCTCTAGGAATTCCTCCGGAAGTCCCTCCAGGAATTCCTCCGGAAGTTCCTCCAGGAATTCCTCCGAAAGTTCCTCCAGGAATTCCTCCGGAAGTTCCTCCAGGAATTCCTCCAGAGTTCCTACAGGAATTCCTCCGGAATCTCCTCCAGGAATTCCTCCAGGAATTCTCAGGAATTCCTCCAGTTCAGGAATTCCTCCGGAAGTTCCTCCAGGAATTCCTCCGGAAGTTCCTCAGGAATTCCCAGAGGAAGTTCCTCCAGGAATTCCTCTGGAGGCTCCTCCAGGAATTCCTCTGGAAGTTCATCAGGAATTCCCGGAGGAACTTCAGAGGAATTCCCGGAGGAACTTCCCAGGAATTCCTGGAGGAACTTCCGAGGAATTCCTGAGGAACTTCCGGAGGAATTCCTGGAGGAACTCGGAGGAATTCCTGGAGGAACTTTCGGAGGAGTTCTGAAGGAACTTTCGGAGGAATTCTGGAGGATTCTTCGGAGAATTCCCAGGAAGAACCTCCGGTGGAATTCCAGGAGGAGCTTCCGGAGGAATTCCTGGAGGAACTTCCGGAGGAATTCCTGGAGGAACTTCCGGAGGAATTCCTGGAGGAACTTCCGGAGGAATTCCTGGAGGAACTTCCGGAGGAATTCCTGGAGGAACTTCCGGAGGAATTCCTGGAGGAACTTCCGGAGGAATTCCTGGAGGAACTTCCGGAGGAATTCCTGGAGGAACTTCCGAAGAACTCCTGTGAAACTTCCAGAAGAATTCCTGAAAGAACAGCTTGAGGAATTCATGGAGGAACTTCCGGAGGAATTCTTGAACGATTTTCGGTTTTGAATCCCAGGATCTGGAAATGCATGAGTATTATATTCGAAATCTCTGGATACCATTCGGAATTTATGATTCCATTTAGAATCCCAGGAACCTCCCATTTGAAATCCGAGAAGAAATCTATTTGGAATCCCAAAATGATTCCATTTAGAACCCCAGGAGTTTCATTTTAAATCGCATAAAGATTTCATTTAGAAGCTCCAGCAGGATTCGATTTGAAATCCCAGGAGGCTTCCGTTCAAAATCGACGATTCCACAAAGAATCCCAGGAACCTTCTATTTGAAATCACAGAATAATCCGATTTGGAATTCTAGAAAGGGAAGGAGGAGTCCCAGGAGCCTTCCATTTGAATTTTCAGAAAGATTTTATTTGGAATCTCAGAAGGATTCTTTTTTGATCTTTATTAAAGTGAGTTCCTGGAGGAACTTCCGGAGGAAATCCTGGAGGAGCTTCTGGAGGAACTTCCGAAGAGATTTCGGGAGGAATTCCAGGTGGAATTTACGGAAGAACGTCCGGAGGTATTTCTAGATGAGCTTTCGGTGAAATTTCTGGAGGATCTTCCGGAGGATTTTTTGGAGGTAATTTTGAAGGAAAATCTGGAGAAACCCCGAAGAAATTCTTGAAGGGACTTCCAAGGAATTCTTAAAGGAACTTCCGGAACACATTATTAAAGTTTAAAAAAAAGGAACTTCCGAAGAAAAAGAAAAAAGAGACTTCCGGAGAAATTTCTGAATAGACCGCAAAAATTTCTGGAGGACTTTTCGAAGGATTTTCTGGAGAAACTTCCGGAATTTTTTCTGGAAGTACTTCCGAAGGAATGTCCAGGGGAATTACCGGAAGAACTATAGGGGACGTTTTTGAATCGCGCCGGAGACTAAGACAAGGTGATTGACTTTCGTTCCTGTTGTTCAACATGGCAAATGTTTATGGATCATAATTTTTTTTTTAAATTATGAGCAATAGTCCACGCGGGGGGACGGGGTATCTAAAACTGACCAGAACCTGTTCACGTGGTATATGGAAAGCCCCTTATAAGACCGGTCGTAGTCCTCTACGGACATGCAACTTGGACCATGCTCGAGGAGGACTTACAGTCACTCGGAATATTCGAGAGATGGGCGCTTAGAACAATCTTTGGGGGTGTACAAGAAGACGGTGTATGACGGCGAAGGATTAACCACGAGCTATCCAGAAGGTAACTTAAGCCGGAAGGGTACGATGGGCAGGGCATGTTGCAAGAATGCCGCGCATCAACCCTGCAAAGATGGTGTTCGCTTCCGATCTGGCAGGTTATAAGACGGCGTGGAGCGCAGCGAGCGAGGTGGGCTGACCAGGCACATGGCGAGCGTGGGGCGCATTCGAGGATGGAGAGAAGCGACCTCGAACCGTGTATTGTAGCATCAAATTGTTGATACTGTTATCTGTTTTGATGTGAGCTGAATAAATGAAAATGAAATCGCAAAAGATTCACACAAAGTACAGTGAGAATACGTAAAGGATTTCCGTCGGAATATCTAGAAGCTTCCTGTCGGCATATCTATAGAGGCGTATTTGTGCCGTTGTCTTTGAAGGATTCCCATTGAAATCCGTAAATAAAACTTAGGGCTAAAATCATAGGGTTTCTAATGTCTTTTACTCACAAAACAATCCCTGGGCATTGAGCATCTTTACTCGAAACTGTTGTATGTACATATACATAAGAGAGATACGAGATACGTAACGTGGCCTCCTAAAGAAAGCCCCAAACGCAATCGAATGGAACAGCGGCGGTAACGGCAAAATTTGAGAGAAAATATATGGACTTTCTATCAAATTCTGCCGTTACCGTGGCCGGCCCTTTCCATTGAGTTCAGGGCTGAAATTCTTCTTGTATTAATGTCTTCGAATACGTTTAGAAAACCTTTTCCAGATCAGATACGAAGTGGGCCTTTTTCTCGTGCCGTCTGCCGACCACGCAAGTTGTGTGCACTAGGCGACAGACTGGAGCAAATAGACTTTACACCTTCAATCCGGATTATTGCCAGTACTTACGTTATTTCCCAAACATAGCTAGTTGCGCGGACTAAATTTCTCCGTTGACAGTTTTCGAGAATCCTTTCCATCAAGGAGACGGAGTCAATGCGATTTTGATTAGGAGTGATTCCTGCTGAACTGATCTGTACTACGATCCCGGTTAATTATTGTTGTGGAGCGAGTCCTTGCTGTATGTTCAGGTTGCCTTATCCGATGTTCCGACGGCAAGTCCGATGGTCGTTTCAAAGTTGTCGTGAGTCGTTCCTGGCCGAACCTGTAAAATATTAGATTATATAAATTAGCTGTATTATAAAATATGAAATAAAAACCTACCAAAATATATGAATATACGGAATAAACCAAGGAATAAACACCAATGCCAATGAATGCGCTACCGGCAACGGTGACGCTTTCTGTTTTGCTGGCAGAGAACCCAGAGAACCGTTCTTGCGAGGAATCATACCGAGAACAAACTAACATCCGGAGCAGCTCAAGTACGATTACTCAGGGTAAAATCTTCAAGGAGTTGTTACTATTACTACTTATCATATTACTTATTATTACTTAATTTAACTTGTTTAACTTGTTAATTTATTTAACCCGCAAATTGAGAAAAAAAAGTTCTTTCGAGCGAAAAATAAACATGGCGCCTCGCCTGATGAAACCGTGCAAGTGTCAGTCTGAACAGGGTTGCGAGATTTAAAATTAATTTCCAATGATTGCAAAATTACATCAATTCTGTGTGATATTAACACAAACCATATTCAATTAATGGGTTGCATTTGATGCGATGTAATTTTAACTAATATCTGCATTTAATATTCCATAAGAAATATGTAATGTGTAATGATGATTTAGGTTTTGTGTAATTTGAAGAGCGATGTAGGATTACATTGAAACAATGTTATTTTGCATATTAAATTTTTGTTTACATAGGTTTTTTTTTTTAGTGAATCGTTTTGATTACGTCGATGGACATTACATTTTTATTTGCTGTGTAGTCTTATGTTTTTTTTTCCATTCCAAAAAAACCACTCTTTCACTTTTACTGATCTAACCTTCTTATTAGATTTAAACTATCTAAAAAAACAGCAAAAATGTTGTACATTTGAATAACCCTTCTTTTTACAATCTAAAACCACAGACAAACAAATATAACACTAGTGCAATTCTCATCGTTCATTAATTTACTGATCAATTTTAACAATCATTTGTTGGCTAATCGATCGCTCGTGGTGCGCATCGGATTTGTTCGAGTTTGAAATTTGCTCACCATCGCCATCTGGTTCGCAATTGGCCCAACTAAGTAAAACCGTAAAACAGCAATGTCTTTAGTGTTTGTACGACGATGAAGTAATTAATTGTTCAATGTGTTATGCCTGTTTGTCTTTGATAAAACTGTTCAATCGTCTCAAGATATCCGAATCTCTATTAAGGCGTAGTTCTTCTAGCAGGCGCGACTGCACTCCACGACCATATTTTTTTCGCCCAAAGGTATTTGGTATATTGGTATTTGAGCCGCTGACTTATTTTTTAAAAGGAGTAACTCCTGTTGTTCGGCAAGAAAAACAGAGTAATGGCGTGGTGCAAAATGAAGAGCAGTGCGATAATAACGGAGATGTGATTAGTGAATCAGTACGAAATTTTACGTGTTAAAGGTGAGAGGATTGATTTTACATCCGTTGAAGAAGTTTGACAGAACACGAATACGGACTATGAATTCCAGTTTATTTGTGAAACGTAAAGGGATTTAAACAAAGTGCTGCAGTTGTGAAAGTATATGTCTTTGATTGCATGACTTTCGACATAAGCAGTGCCTTTTTGGTTCGTTGACTGGAAAACTGAAAGTAAACAAAATGCATAAACGATTAATTTTCCAGGGATTTTTGAGTAAACAAAACGAGCTTACCTGGACATAGACTTTGTACCGTGCACCGGCATCTACTTTAAGGGGAGTCAACCACCTTCGCAACGTTAAATCACCTTTTAAGAGTTTGGTCTCTCGCTTCTCATCTGTAATGAAATAACACTTGGTTTTGTTTTTTTTCATTGGGTATAATACATATATATACACATGAAAATATTTTACTTACCATGAACATTTCCAGCCAGGACTCGCATTTCGTATTGCCCCTTTGCGCTTCTGAATGCGAAAGTTTTGCTTGATATGTTTCTCCCATAGGATGTCGCTGTCCTTGTGGTTTTCACAGTGAACAGCTGATCGGGGTCACTCTCTCCTGTACTGCAAATCAAACGGATTACACAATCAGAACGATGTGCTCCTGCAGCAACCGGATGTACAGCCTTGAGCTCTTCACGACGGAGTAGAGTAGATCTTCGTTCAATTACATGCTTTGTCCGAGAGCTTCTTCCTCTGTAGGGCAGCGACCACATGTTTTGAAATTTGACAAAACGATTGTAAATAAACAACAATAACAAAAACAAACTGAATTCACCACACGAAAAAGGGTAGACAAGGGTTTAACGGGTTTTGTGGGGGGAAAAACAAAAAGGGAGACAGGGGTGAAAAAGTCGAAAAAAATGTTTTGATTGTTTTTCAATAGTTCCAAGCGTAAAAAAATATGGGTTCTTTGGGAAAGTTGACTCCAAAAAAATTAAAGAATCGTTTAAGCACATAAAAAAAATTGACGGGAAAGGTCTATTCTTCTTTCGAGTCCTGAAGGTGCCACACGTGTTGCTTCTCCGTTATTAAAATATGTCATGTTGAAGTAGTCGCACATGTCGTAAATCAACGAAGAACGGTTGTCATCGGTAAGTTCCCCTCAGGCCGTACCGTGTGAGTTAAAGTCTCCTAGAATCAACCGTGGCTCAGGCATAGCACAGCAGATTTCGTTAAGATCTCTGCGTCGCATATAAGCATTCAACGATATATACACAGAGGCTATGCTGAGGCTTTTCCCTCGTATGGTGACATGACATGCGACTACCTCGGTGCCTGTCATCGAGGGAAGATCTATTCTGTAAAAGGAGTGGAGCTTGTTGATCCCCAAGAGCACCCCTCCATATCCATCTCCTCGATCTAAGCGAATAATGTTGAAGTCGTGGAAAGAGAGAACTTTGTCTGGAGAAAGCCATGTTTCACTAAGAGCAAATACGTCACAGCATGAGCTGTGAACTAAAAACTTAAACGGATCCAGGTTTTTAAAAATACTCCTACAGTTCCACTGCAGGACTACGATCTTATCCCCGACCTCGTTGGTTAAATTAGCCATCGAGGGATAAGATTGAATCAAGAACAGGCCATTTTGAAATCAATTGTTTCAATAAGGGTTTCACCAGTGAGATTATCATGTTGATAATGTTTCTCACTGCGGGAGAGATTTCTAGTGTATTGAAGATGAAATCCACAATCCCAGAAAGAGTCATTTTGTCAGGTACTTCAACATGGTTATGTTGAACCGCCTGATGATTTTGTTGCTGATGTAAACTTTCTGGGCAAAAAACAGGAACAGCTGGGGTTTTAGATGTTCCCGGAAGTGGCGGGAAATTGCCAGCTGCAAACTTGAACCCAATAGAAGACATTTTTTGGGGTTTCCCACCACTTGCTAATTTTGCAGGGGAAAGTCGAGTACTCTGTTCAACGACAGGAACATTTTGAGAAGCGTGTTGGTGCTGTCGCCTGCATCTTGCTCGCTTTCTTTTTGTCCCTGTTTCGATGACAGTGTATTCTTCACCGTCCCCAGAGTCTGAGCCTTGATCATCTAAGGGCAGGGAAGAGAAGACATTTGAGCTGGCGATAGAACGGGTTGATGGAACAGCGGCTGGGGCAAGCGTCTTCAGCATTTCTGCATAGGATCGCCTCGACCGCTGTTTTATTGAGCGGATTTGGTGTTTCTCCCTCTCTATATACCGAGCACACGCAGTAAGTTCATGCGGAGCTTCGCCACAGCAGGTACATTTCGGTTGATTACTGCAGAGACCCTCGGCATGCTGCTCACCGCATTTGCTACACAGTGGTTTATTGCAGCAGTAGGTCTATGTGACCATGTCCAATCTGCTGGCACTTTTTACAGTGCATTACGGCCGGTATATAGAGGCGCACTGGTAATCGAAGTTTCCCTAGAACAAGGTGGTCAGGAAGGGCAGAACCAGAAAAAGTCACACGATACGAATCAGACGGTTTTTTTTGGTGCCATCTTCTGACACGTAGTTCATTTGTCTGACATCAAGAATCTGAACTGTTGGGACCGCTCGATTTTTAAACCCCCCAGTACCAGTCTTGATGTCAGCACATGTTAGAAACGGCTTGGTGACCACTCCTGCTATCTCGACTTCACTGCTTGCGATGTATACGTGATATTCCAATCGAAAGAGCTCGAAGGCAGCAATTCTGTTGGCCTGTTCACGATCACTTACAGTGACTCGACAACTTATTACGGCTTGGGGCATTCACTTCAATAATGCCCTGAAACGGTTTGTTCACACATACTTTCCATGTGGGTCATAGTATCCATGTGTGAATTTGAATGCAAATAAGTATGTGCTGACGCATGATATGCATATTTCAAAATACATGGATTTTTGCCATAAAGTATGTGTCGATTTTCCTGAGTGTAAGAGAGATGCTGATGGCGGCCAGTGGCGTATCTCCGTCGGATGCTGTCTACCACAGCCGAGGAGGCTGCTCTTAAAAACTAGAATCGAGCCTGAATATGGCAATTAGTTGTTGTTTTTAATTTGTTGTCGATTATTTTGCAGAAATTGTAAATGTAAACTTGAGACTTGTGTCCGACAAAATAATTTTCAAATTGGTAAATAACTAAGTAAACAACAGCAAAGGGCTCTACAATTGCGTTCAGTATTTTTCTAATAACTAGGTAGTCGGTAAATTTTCGTTTTTCATCGGTTGATATGTACCGATTTTTTGGGCAGTTCAGCAATTTACGAATTTAATGATTTGTTCAGTAAAAATAAGTAAACGTCAGAGCGATAAACATATTTTTTTACCGAAACTCGGGAATTTATTACTGACAATCATTGGAGGTCTATTAAAAAACTTGAATTTCAGTAAAAAAGAAATTTTACAGTTGAAACTCAGCAAACAAAATACCGAACATTGAAATGCTAGTTAAGTGTGTACACACTTAACTCATTTTACAGTATTCGGTAAATTTTACCGAAATCTCAACAGCAGAACTGTTCGGTAATTTTTTTTACAGATTTTTTGTATTTTTTCCCATTGCTCAACTGTCAAAATCACCGAAAATCAGTAAAATTATTTACCGAACAGTTCTGCTGTTGAGATTTCGGTAAAATTTTACCGAATTCGGCGATTTATTTTAAGTGTGTACACACTTAAAATAAATCGCAGATTTCTGTGAAATTTCACCGAAATCTCAACAGCAGAACTGTTCGGTAAAAATTTTACAGATTTTTTGGTAGTTTTGACAGTTGAACAAAGGAAAATACCGCAGAAAATCGGTGAAATAATTACCGAACAAATCTGCTGTTGAGATTTCGGTGAATTGAAGCAAAATTCACCGAAATCTGTGAAATGATTTAAGTGTGTAGGATCAGGAGAAGGCAGGTTTAAAATCCCAGGAGAATTTGAGTTGTTGACTTGAACGTTTACCTGTTTTTGCAAAACAGTTTCATCGGGAGTTGAGCTGGTTTCATTAAATTGCTCGTATTCCGGGGATGGAATGTAATCATCGTCCGAAATTTCGAATCGCGAATCACCCCCGCCTTTGTCATCAGTTTCCATTGCGGAGAATGATCACCGCAACGAAAAATAAAATGATTCTAATATCGAAACAAAGAACACGCAGAATATTGCGGTTATTCCAAAAACGAAAAGGAGAAAAGCGGGAAAACGTGCTGTAATAAGGGGCAGTCTCCGCGTTGTAGCTTGTAATACTAGCTGCTGTTAATAACCCAACTCGTCAAAGAAAAAAAAATGGCGGGTAAATGAAAAAGTGAGTGGGACAATTAATAAAAAATGAAAAGAAAAAAAAATAACGAAAAAAAAAAAATATACCGAGAAAAAAAAAAAAAGAAAAAAAATAACGGAAGAGAAAAAAAATGTTAAAAAAAAAATATAGCGTGAAAAAAAAATATAACGAAAAAAAAAATATAACAAAAAAAAAATATAACAAAAAAAAATATAACGAGAAAAAAAAAATAACAACAGACGAGATATTTACCGACAGTAACAGCTTTTTGTAGGTAGGTAGCGTACCAGCGTCGATGGCGACTCCTCTGCAGGCAGGCTTTTGTCGTCGTATTGGCTGCTACGATGGGGATGGGGCTTGCTAGCAAGATGATTGCCGAACTTTCTGCTGCTGGCGATGATGCAGCTTTTGGAAGGGTTGCGACTTGCGATCCGGCAGATTGTCGTAGCCGGAAGTGCCTTTAACAGACACACCGGAGGTCTCGGCCAGGGTGTGCTGCTTCCCTGTCACAGGGCACAAAACGCGTTTTTTTTAAAACGAGCGAAAAAAAAACTTCTAATGAAGAAAAACACTCCGAGAATTTCACGCGAGATGAGAGCAATCAAAAAAACAAACTGCTCGCTTCTAACGAAGAACAGGGAATCATTCGAGAAATCTAAAATGTTTCAAAATCACCTAAATATATGACAAAATGCCTTTAAAGTACCATAAAACTTGTTTAAAAAATATAGCGGCATGTAACATTCGTATAAAGTTGCATATTCTCGTTGAATTTAATAATCAACATTCACACCGAAAAAAATAAATCAAAAATTTTTACCGTGCAACAAGTGATTTGACGTTTGCGGAACAGCTTTCCGACAGTCGACCGTCGGACCCCGGTTCGAATTTTTCAATCTTCTCGCAATACGTAATAATTGAACAGACCCTAATATGAAGTTGTCTCATAAAAAGGCCTATATTATGAGAAGTTAAATTACCTTATCGTTTTCAATAAACGTTGACTCGTGTCACTTTTTCTTGTTTTCAGCTTCTTTATGTGCTGTCGTTCGCCAGTGCTCGTCGTTCTCACGCAGCTCAAGAATTTTCATCCTTCATTCGGCTTGAATGGTTTACCCTTTGGTGTGCAGAATCAGCAGAATTTGACGGAAACCCGGTAAAGAACGCAAGTTTCGGTTTAAAATCAATCGTCCTAGTGTATATAAGTGGTTCCGGTTTCATTCTGCATCAGTGCAGCTGGTCAGCCGTTTGATTAACTGTGAAAAATGCGTGAAATATGCTGCTGGAAAATCGAAGGCACATTCCTGCACATCCTTTGCCACAGCTTTGAGGGAGGTCAAGTACAGCACCCGGAAATGATCTCGCATGATTATTAAAGTTTCGATTAGTGCCCCTGAAAGGACGAAACATTGTGAAATTATGCCAATTAATAATCAAACTGGATAAGATAAAAAATTAGTGAAACAGTTCGCAGAAACATGAAAATGATTGCCGAAGCAAATAATTTTTCCTCCCGCAAATAAAACCTACCCACACGAATGTACTTTACACACACATCTGTGGGAGTGTATGAGAAGTGGAGCGGAAAAATGTAAACAATAAACCTCCTGGGGAAGAAGAGCAGAAGAAAAAAGATATGCGAACAGTAAACAACAAAAGTGTTGCTATTTCGCTGTAAATCTGAAAAAGTTAAAAATAATGAAATATTTAAAATAGCCCAACTGTAATATGTAATGTAATTTTCCCGGCTATTAAATATATTATACATAGGAAAACAAATCTAAAATAACCAGGTAAGTTTTGTTTTAGTTTGTATCCTAAAAAATGTATAAAATATTCTATGCGAGGTTTTTGTGTTTTTTACCACTATTCGAAACATGCAAATTTTATTTTTTATTTTTCTTTCATTCCCAGAGAGAGAAAAAAAGTATTTACCTGACATGCAGTGGTACTACAAGTTGCTAGCCCGTCGCCCGCATTTTGTGGTGCTCTCGGTCGGCATATGCTCGATTGCCTGCATAGTGGTGGCCCTGGTGGCGAGAAAACTGCCAGACTTTGACGATCCGACGTTGGGCTTCGAAGCCAGGGGCACGCCGATCGGCAGCCGGTGGACCGCGTGGCGCAATTTGTTGGAGGAAACCAGCGCTTCCGGTCGGTTGATTGCCAATCCCAAGGAGCTGTACGATCGCCAAGCGGCCACGGAATACGAAACCGGTTTCCGCCCGCATAAACGTAGGAAGGATCGCAAAAAGAGCAACGGCAAATCGAAAAAGCGGAATAAGTTGAACAAAGTCAAATTATTGAAAGAACTTAAGTTGAACAACAAATCCTTGAACGGTGAGGTAATAAGCTTCGAAGAGTATGACAATGAAACATTCATCAGCAGACACGACAACTGGGAATACGGACGGAATATGTCTTTTTACACGGAGGAGACTGGTAACAAAACGATGGAGAAGAAGCGTGCCAAGTGGGATACGTTAAGAAATCTGAATCCGCCACCGGATCCTATAGAAATGCATATTCCGGCGGATGGTTTCTTCTGTGAATCACCAAGTAAATATATTACTTTTAATAGTCTAGAATAAATTATCAACAAAAATATTCATATTTTATTTTTAACAGACAAAGAATTTGCACACTTTGTGGTGCAGCGCGTGAAGCACAATCTGAGCGACAGTCTGTTCGAATTGAACGCATTCCTAGCGATGTGTGACCTCGAGCAGCGTATCGTCAGCACCGACCACTACTCGGATCTCTGTCAGAAAGAACTCACCACGGACAACTGCTGCCGGCCGTGGTCCGTGGCGAACTACGTGACGTTCCTATCGAACAAAACCTCCTGCTTCGATCTAAACGAGGAGGACATTGCCATGGTTAAAACATTGCTGTTTGATTGCTTCCAGTACTATCACAATATGAAGCTGAGCAACGATTGTATTCGATCTGCCTGCGTGGTTCCGAACGAATGCAAACAGCACAATGCTGTTTACAATATATTGCATTATTTGACGGATGTGGATTTTATTAAGCTGAATGTAAGTTTTTTGCAAATGAAAATGTAAAATGCCATAATGAGAGTATATTTTTCTATAGGAATCCTCCGAGTTTCTCAACGCAACGATGATTTTCTTTCCAATAGCCAGGAGCACGAAGGCAATGGACCTCTATCACAGTCTTCGACAAGAGTAAGTACGATTGATTTTTCGTCATTGTTTGTCGTGGTCACTTGTGTCAGCTGTTTGCTTCAAGCCCGCCAGTTCTTCCCATGAACGATGCGCTGCCTAAAAGAAGGAAAACGATACAAAAAAAAAAAGATTTTCTCATTAAAGTGAGTTTACATTTATTCTTTTTTTTACAACCGAAACATAAGAACAAATACGATTCGTATGACCCATTTTCATATTTGATTAAGCTGTTCGCATTTGATTAAGCGCATTCAAACATCTTCCCTTATCGACAAGTTCACAAGGTCATGTGGGTTTCCGTGACAGCTTATTATTCGGTCGTGTCTGCATCAGCCAAACATTATAAATAGATTAAAATAGTCGGAGGATTCATCGCCAGGAGGAGAGATTTGGACGACGGTTAAAGACACGAAAATTGGGAGAAGACCAATGAACTGCAATCAAGAACGATTTTATCGCCATAAGATATAAGATATGATATCCTATCTGAAACCGCTAAAATGATCAGGATCTTTGATGTTATTTGATTCACAAACAATAAATTTTGGGGTCTCCAGTAGTCTTGCGAGCAAAGGCGTAGGATTGCCAATCCGGAGATGGCGAGTTCGATTCTCGGTCCGGTCCGGTTTTTGGGTTGGAAACATTCTCGACACCCTGGGCATAGTGTATCCATTGTACTTGCCACACAAGATACATACTCATGCATAGAGATGTCGCAAATTAATCGATTACTTCGATAAATCGATTAATCGTGATAATCGATTCATTTTGAATCGATTACTTCAAAACGATTAATCGACAAGAATCGAGAGTAATCGATTAATAGAGATTTCACGACATCTCTACTCATGCAATGGCGGGCATAGAAAAGCTTTTAATTAATAACTGAGGAAATGCTAATAGAATACTAAATTGAAAAGCAGGCCAAGTTCCAGTTGAAATGTAGATCCATTGAAGAAGAAGGATTATAAATTTTGCTAACGTCAAAGCTGTCTCAATAATCCTCGAGGCTATGCTAAAAAACTGTAAAAAACAGTCTAGAACTCTGCCTCCCATTTGATATTATTACGTTATTTTGACATTGTTGTTTCATAAGGGCGAAAGTCGCAAACGTAAACATTGACTTCTTCTGCTGATTCTAGGAAGATCATTGACTTCTGGCGGTATTACCCACTTCCGTTCTATAGAAGCCGCGGAGCGCCACCAGTTCCAAGTGGTTGTTATCTGACAGCGGTTGTTGAGGAATTTGCAGGAAAAAATAGCGTCAATTTATTTATTACTAGAATAAGGCCGGAGTGGCCTGTGCAATACATTAAAGTCTTCTCCATTCAGCTCGGTCCACGGTTGCACGTCGCCAATCACACAGTCTGCGGAGGGTCCGTAAATCGTCCTCCACCTGATCGATCCACCTTGCCCGCTATGCCCCTCGCCTTCTGGTTCCCGTCGGATCGTTGTCGAGAACCATTTTCACCGGATTACTGTCCGACATTCTGGCTACGTGCCCGGCCCACGTACCGTCCGCCATCTGCACTCCACCATAGATGGTACGCAGCACTTTCCTTTAGAAAACTTTAGAAAACAGTGCTCGTTGGTCCTCCAAGAGCATCGTCCAGGTTTCGTGTCCGTAGAGGAGTACCCCGGTCTAATAAGGGGTTTGTAGATAGTCCGTTTGGTACGGCGGCGAACTCTATTCGTTTGGAGCGTTTTGCGGAGTCCAAAGTACGTACGATTTCCTGCAATGATGCGTCTCCGAATTTCTCTGCTGGTATCGTTATCGGCGGTCAACAGTGAGCCCAAGTACACGAATTCTTCAACCACCTCGATTTCGTCACCACCAATACAAACTCGTGGTGGGTGGCTTACGTTGTCCTCTCTGGAACCTCTTCCTATTATGTACTTCGTCTTTGACATGTTGACTAGTCCAATCAGCTTCACTTTTCAGTCTGATGTAGGCTTCCTCCATCCTCTCAAAGTTACGTGCCATAATACCTATGTCGTCGGTGAAACCAAATAACTGGACGGACTTCGTAAAAATCGTACCACGCATGTCAATCCCTGCCCTTTGTATTACTCCCTCCAGAACGATGTTGAATAGCAGACACGAAAGACCATCACCTTGCCGTAACCCTCTGCGTGTTTCGAAGGGACTCGAGAGTGCCCCTGAAACTCGAACTACGCACATCACCCGATCCATCGTCGCTTTGATTAACCGTATCACTTTATCTGGAAATCCGTTTTCGTGCATCAGCTGCCATAGCTGATACCGATCGATTGTATCATATGTGGCTTTGAAGTCGATAAATAGATGATGTGTGTTTTTTCTGCATTTCTGCAATACCTGACGTACGGCGAACACTTGATCTGTGGTAGAGCGTTCACCCATAAATCCCGCCTGGAACTGCCCCACGAACTCTCTTGCACTTGGACGTTAATCGGGGGCATAAAGTTTAGGAGAGTCTCTTGTAGGCGGCGTTCAGCAATGTAGTTGCTACAATCCAGCTTATCGCCCTTTTGACTTTCTCGTACAACTAAGTTGTACCGAAAGGATATCATTTCACTCCAAAACCGAACTTTTTATAGAAGCCTCTGAGACCCATAGTATTATATACCAATCGACTCAGCTCGACGAGTTGAGCACATGTCTGTCTGTCCGTGTGTATGTATGTGTGTATGTGTGTGCACAAACATTAGACAACTTTTCGTACAGTAATCCTCAACCGATTTTCTCGCAACAAGATTCATTCAACAGGGGACAAAGCCTTGTTGATCACTATTGAATTTCATAACGATCGGTCATTGCGTTTAAAAGTTATGAAGAAAATGGTACATCGGACCACATAAACCCCATATAAGGTTGGTGTCTTAACTAAATGCGAGAAAGGCATCACCAACGCTAGATGGATTAATCTGGGTTTTGTAGATGAGACACACGACACCTTCCATCCATTGCTGCGGCAGAACTTTATCCCCCCTAACCTAGCCAGTGCCTTACTACCGTATTTGAACAGCTCTCCTGGTAGGTGGTCGACTCCAGGGGCAAGAGCTTTGTTGGTTTTCAGCCGGCCGAACTCCTCCTGGATTTCCTGGAGATTCGGAGCCGCAAGTCGTATGTCCTGCGCGCGTGCTCCTAAGTTCATTACTAAGCCACCACCGTTGTCTGCAACATCGTAATTCAGGTGCTCTTCGTAGTGCTGCCGCCACCTTTGGATAACCTCACGCTCGTTTGTAAGAAGGTTCCCGTTTATGTCCTTACACATATCGGGCTGTGGCACGTGGCCCTCACGTGAACGGTTTAACTTCTCATAGAACTTTCGTGCGTTATTAGCGCGGTACAGTTGCTCCGTCTCTTCACGGTCTCGATCTTCCTGCTGGCGCTTTTTCCTTCGAAAATTAAGTTTTGTCTGTTCCTCGCCCGTTTGTATCGCCCTCGTGCGGTGTTGCAGCAGTCTCGCCCATGCTGTATTCTTCTCCTTAACTGCCGTTCTACGCATGCTTGTACCAAATTCAAAAAACGACAAATTAGAAATTGGCATTTGAAATTGAACCCTAATTTTCATTGGTGATGTATAACCTGAACGAAATATAAGAATATTACATCACAGAACCATTCAGAAAACTTAATTCCATTGAAATCATTCTTTTTTTTACCCACGAATAGAATTTGCGACAACGATCATGAAAATAGTTTGGCGGGACAGTTATGCCGAGAAATAGAGCACTTGTTTGTGGTTTCTACGCATATCAGCCCCGTTCAGTGCATGATTTCGTGAATGACTACTGCGATTGACATATGTCTCCACATGCTTTATCCATGGAAGTGAACCATCCACGTGGTTGAAGTGATTATGTCGCTTAGAATGAGTATTGTACAAATTTCCCCCATTAAACCAGTGGAACAGGCTATGATTGGAAGATCTAAACAGAAAATGCTATTTCAATATGTGTTGCTCCATAAAATAACAGAATCCGCCATAATGATGAATTTAATCACCGCGAGACAATTATGCGTAGAAATTAAGCAATGGGACAAATAGACTTGATGTCGTTTTCAATGATTTTCCGAACCAAGTTCGAAATCTGTTGGAGTTTTCTAAAAGTATACGTGAAAATAGACTGCTCTATGAAAGTCAAAATCCACGAAAACTAACATGGGACAACTATGCGTAGAAGGGCAGTTAACTAACTGCTCACATTCGCCGTCATACCAGTCGTTTCTCTGATCCGGGGGCACCGTGCCTAGTGCAGCGGTTACGGTGCTTCCAATGGCGAATCGAATATCTCTCCAGCCATCTTCAAGAGTCGCTGCGCCTAGCTGCTCTTCCGTTGGGAGTGCTACTTCCAGCTGCTGCCCGTAGTCTTGGGCTAGTCTACCGTCTTGTAGCCACCCAACGTTTAGCCGCAGCGGACGACTCCGACGCGTGTTGTACACCGTCGAGAGTTTCGAGCGCAGGCATACTGCAACGAGGTAGTGGTCGATTTGGTTTCCGTTTCTTGGTTAGGTGATCTCCATGTGGATATTTTTGCGGAGAAAGAAGGTGCTTCGGACTACCATTCCGCGGGAGGCTGCGAAGTTTATGCATCTCTGGCCGTGCAGACTATCCGGTCTGATGACCGGTCTATACATTTCCTCCCTTCCTACCTGTGCGTTCATGTCGCCGATGACGATTTTGACTCCTTCAGTGAGCATCCATCGTATGTGTGCTCCAGCTGTGCGTAGAACGTTTCTTTCTCGTCGTCGGGTCTCCCTTAGTGTGGATAGTGCACGTTGATGATTCTATAGTTGAAGAAACGGTTTTTTATCCTTAGCTTGCACATTCTTGCGTTAATTGGTTGCCACCCAATCACACGTTGGCGCATCTTACCCAGCACTATAAAGCCGGTTCCCAGCTCGTTGGTGGTGCCACAGCTATGGTAGAAAGCCGCTCGATGCCCGCTTTTCCACACTTTCTGTTCTGTCCAGCAAATCTCCTGCAGCGCCACGACGTCGAAGTTGCGGGGATGTAATTCATCGTAGATCATCCTGTCGCAACCTGCGAAACCTAGTGACTTGCAGTTCCATATTCCAAGCTTTCAATCGTGATCCTTTATTCGTCGCCTAGGTGTTTGCCGATTATATCGAGTCTTATTATCTCTTATATTGTTCGTAATGATTGGTTTTCTAGGCGGCTTATTGGGCCTGCGCAAACCTCCTGTCTCGTCGGAGGGCCGCCGTGTCAGGTCTGTTTTGTGTCCCACCTGACATCAGGACTTGGGCTTGTGCGCTTTGACGAGACACGGTCGCTTTGGTCATAGCGAATACGAACATGGTCAGGCTAGCTATGCAGAGATGCCTAGATGAGTGTCGTTTCCCTGACGGATGGAAAAGGCAGAAGTTGGTACTGCTGCCGAAGGCCGGGAAGCCTCCGGGCGACCCATCGGCGTACATACCAATTTGCCTGATCGACACGACGGGTAAAATGCTCGAGAGGATCATCCTCAACAGGCTCACTCCGTATGCAGAGGGTACGGATGGCCTGTCGAGCAACTAGTTTGGTTTTCGGAAGGGTAAGTCCACGGTGGACGCTATCAACTCAGTGCTAAAGACTGCAGAGAGCGATCCAACGGAAAAGGCGAGGAGCAGTGTTGTCCTACATTAGTGCAAAAATTCTGCTCTTTGATTTACTCCATCCAAACGATATTATAGTCTTTACTAAGTAGTGCAACTAATACGAGGATATTTGAATTTTCTGAATGTCCCGTCAAACTATTGAAAAAATGCACACCAGAGGCACAGGAGCGCGCGCGCTGGAAATACACTGGAGTGTTTTCACTGGGGTGTATTTTCAGCGCGCGCGCTCTGGCGTGTATTTTTTCAATAGTTTGACATGACATTTAGAAAATTCAAATATCCTCGTATTAGTTGCACTAAAGACTATAATAACATTTGGATGGAGTAAAATCAAAGAGCAGAATTTTTTGCACTGAGTGTAGGTTGTAGGACAACACTGGCGAGGAGTTCGATACTGTGCGTTGGTGACACTGGACGTGAAGAACGCATTCAATAGCGCAAGATGGGATGCCATCGCGCTCTCGTTACGCCGGCTTAGCCTGCCGGTGGGATTGTACCGGATCTTGGAAAGCTACTTCCAGAACCGTGTGCTGCTATACGAGACCGATGCTGGTCAGAAAAGGGTTCTCATTACCGCAGGAGTCCCGCAAAGGGTCAATCCTGGGCCCGGTACTACGAACCTGATGTATGACGGGGTTCTGAAACTAAAGTTCCCTCCTGGTGTGAAGATCGTCTACGTCTACCTAGAGGTCTACGGGGAGTCAATCCCCGAAGTAGAACTAACCGCAGAACACGCGATCAGCACTGTGGCGGACTGGATGAGAGGCCTTGAGCTCGCTCAACATAAGACGGAGGTGGTTATCGTCGATAACCGTAAGTCGGCACAACATGCAATTGTTCAAGTGGGAGACGGCGCGATCACTTCAATGCTGAGTTTGAAGATTCTTGGGGTCATCATAGACGACAAGCTGACCTTCGGTAGCCATGTCAAATATGCGTGCAAGAGGGTTTCAACTGCTGTGACGGCATTATCGAGGATGATGTCCAACAGTTCCAAGGTTTGCGCCAGTAGACGTAGGCGTTTAACACTTTATAAGGCAAGGGTAAGGGTTAACCCTTTATAAGGCAGACGAATCTAAACAATAAATTACCAAAAACAAAAATAGGACACAATGTTGACATGGTATTAAACTCAAATGTATGTTTGTTATACACTACCCGAGCAAAGCTTGAGAGCAAATCGATAACTAATTTTGTTGTAGTGAAATCGCCTAATTTTGATAACTCAGGTTGATATTCTTTTGGTCGTTTTAACGGTTAAAAGATCAAAATCTACAGCAGAAAAATCTTACTGTGACATCAAATCGAAAACTATTCCTGCTATCGATGAGAGCAAATCGAAAACTAATTTTGATATTGGTTCCGATAACAAAATAAGTACACAGTTTGATGTCAGATCATACAATTTAGAAATCAACAGCAAAATGAGATCAAAATATGTAATCAGTCATGATAATTCATATTTGAAAACAAATTATGATTTCGATTTGATATCAATATCAAAATTTGTTTTCTATATGCTTTCATTATGTTTTCATACTTTGCTCGGGTAAACAGTTCAGAAACATTGTCCGGCAAGCGGGAAAACAGGCACCAACAAAAATAAATAAAAGTTTTTTTTTTAAATTAGGTTTTACGTAAACCAGTCAAATCAAGGCACGTTACATTTTTTGGTGAAGAGTCCTAGTCGGAAAACGCATTATAAGTGAAAAAATTGCGCTTTTGTTCATAAGGCACAAACACAATTTCGTCAAAATCCAGAAACTAAATATACAGAGAAGCAAAGCTTTTTTCACGCTAATCACGTAATAATCTAACACAGGAGATTCAAAATAATTAATACCAACGGGAAAAAATATATCTTTGTCGTTTTTTTTTAACGAATTATAACTGAAAATCCTTCTTCCACTCGAAACTTACGATCTGTTCGTAAAAAACTGTTCTCAAATTGACATTTCAATTTTTTTATGGCTCAAATTCATCTGGGGTGTTACTAGGAAGCAAATAAAGCCACTACATGGGAAATAATAAGTAGAGCTCTTGTTAATAAATAGAAAAACATATAATTCGTTGGTGGCAATAGGGGAAGTGCACCGGTTTTGGCCAACTTAGTGCCTATTTTGGCCAACCCTGCAAAATACATATTTTTCCAAAATAATCGATCAGTTAAAAACAGCGTTGAATCGTGAGGATATATCTCTTGTTGGAATTGATAAAACCCTTCCAAATTACTTCATTTTTGAAGTTATTCGCAAAATTGGCCAAATTAGGAACATGGCCAAAACTGGTACAGTTCCCCTATAGCTGCCACTGCCTTATAAAGGGTTAAAAAACTTCTACTCAGTGAATCCAGTAGTCAATTCCCTACCCATGTCTTGAATACATTGTTTATTATGAATGCCTAGCTAGCTAAATATAAGCGTGGCTACGACGTGCTACGACTCATTGTCACAGGGAACGCATCAGAAAAGTATTGCCGAAAAGAAGATAACTCACATCATTATCACTGATGAAAAAGGTCTCTGTCTGACTGTACTACCATCAAATATAATATATTAACAATATAGTCCACTCTACCCAAAAATAGGCGAACGCAGCCTCAGCGCTCTAACGGATGGCGGTCGAACTATTTCATCAATGCAACGCGTTATTTTGATTAAATCGTTGAATTGCGTAAAGGTGCATCGTCGCTTCCATAACAATCTGAACAAATCGAATTAGGTTTCAGTAGATAAACGTCATGCAGGCTGGATTCGGTGTTAAATTTTTGAATAATCTGTTCAATTCACTCCTTCTCAACATTGTTTCTGCTGCCAAACTCTTTCATTTGTAGATAGTGCTTTAGCGATAAATAAGGCAGCGGTCGCGGATCGCTCTTTTAATTTAGTGCTTCAGCAAAAAATACGAATCCCATCAGCCAGAGGAGCTACATTAGCATCCCTCGTCTTAATTCCTTCCTCCAAAACAAAAGCATATTTTTAATGCATATATTAAGTCTCACTGAATTTCAGAACATTGCTTTTAAACGGCTAATACCTACTTGAACCACGTCATTAATTTGATAGGATCTTGAATTGAACTGAGATCTTCATTTACCCTGTTAAAAAGTATTGAAAATTTTGGATTTGTGATGTTCGAACACAAGTGTTCGGAATAAGAATCGGGATTTTAGTGTTTCATTCTCTTTAATAATCATTTTTTATGTGTACATCTTGTCATGTTGTGCCACAAACTCAAATGAGACCGTCATTATTTAAACCGAAATTATCAATCCAAACACTATGATGACAATTGACAAATTATTCAATACAGGAAACAAAGGATTATAAACTGCTCATCGTGTTTTCTGCATACACATATAAACATGTTATACATCGCAAAGTTCATCGTCTGTTTAGGACTAATATTCTTGTAACTACCTCTCCTTGATTTTTTTTTACATGGCATTGGATGGATGATATGAGTTAGCTAAATTCGTGTAGCAAGAACTAATATAAACGTAATATTAATTAGCTCATATCTCAGATGTGTTCATATTTATTCGGACAAGATAAGAGTGAAAATTGGGAATAAAAAAAAAACAACCGCTAAGAACACCGTAGCGTGCTTTATTCAATGACATTTCAATAACATTAAAATGTCAGGGATGACTTGATTTTTTTCACTGTAATAGTCCGACTTTTCGCCATAAGTTGGCGCTTCCCCCAGTAAAAAGTTGTTCGCCAGTGGCATGTATGGAAAATTGAAGAGTGGACTATCTTGTACTTTAAAATCTTTGCTACCATTCAAGGCTCCAAGACACGATGTCCGTTGGATCACATGCAAATGCCATTAGTGCGTCAATGTCAGATATGTAACGCGGCACCAAACAAAATAGTCAACATGTGATACCACCACGACAGGATATGTCTTTGGTTGCCATATCAGTGCTGACGAGAAATTCTAGGGAGGGCCAACTGTTTTTTTTTTCTAATTTTATAAACACAAAAAAGTCGACCCAAATCGCAAACTGGCCTAGAGAGATGTCTTAGGACTCTCGGAAACTTAGGATACGTTTTGAAGGAACTTAGCAATAAATTCATCTGAAAGAATTACAAGTTTTCCATATTTAAATATGAGTTGCCTCTCCTTGAAATCTCTTGGGATGCCTTGATAATCCTTTTAGAAAGGCCATGCATCTTTTGGGACCATGTCAGAAAGCTAAAGATCACACGTTCGGGTTAGTAAAAAACACTAAAAAAGTGGTAGTTTTTGGCTGTTCAAGTTTTGTAACGCGGCAAAAACGAGTTCAATTCTTCATCCGACGGTTTCGATAATTTATTTTACCTTTTTCTAGGATTGGAGGATTTTTTTGTGACCAGAGAGCTAGATATGAGCAATAGTAATGGAAAGTGACCACAATTCTAGGGGGGGGGGGCTAATTTGGTCCTAGGTGGGGCTATAGCCCCCCTGTAGCTGCGCCAATGGCTAATGGCGTAAGCCCATTCATCGCGGCAAGATCACATATTCGAGGGGAGGGAAGTTACAAGCTATTCTACTAATATTATAAGTTAAATTTCGTTCGACTTCATCCAGTCGCAGTACAAGATTTCGAACAGTGTAGTACTAGCTCATCTAGTATGTTCTGTTAAACGGAATGTAAACAGAGACAATAAGAGCATCCTCGAGGAGGTCGTTTTCGAGATCTAATCGAAAGCCATAATGCAAAATATATTTGATCTTGGAGCTGCGTGATAACAGTTCTCTTTTTACGCCTTTCGCCTAGTTGATAAGTCGAAAACGGTGCGACGAAAATTTCATTTGCGTCTTCACTTGGTGGATTCCTGATTGAATCGCAGGATTACTTTGGTAGTTGTTGTATACTTGACGAAGTTGTTGGCATACGACAACCACCAATGCATCCAAGATGGAAATTTCGTCACTGACGAGTCCACTTGAAATTCCCATAGATTCTCTGCAGTCAACAAATGGGGACGGAGGGACCAGAATCCACGACCAGGTTCACTACTAAGGTGCGGAAGAAAATTCGCGCTGTCATAGCCTTGTGGTCAGATAACGAGCAGACATGTGTGTAGGCTGATTGTACGTTGCTTATTAGGCTCTGGTTAACATACATTATATCTAGTCAAGATGAAGCGTTGTGCGTGATGTACGTACAACCAGGCATGCTCGGCCACACTTTTTCCTAAACGTCTAGGAGTTGCAGCTGTTGGACGATTGCGAGAAGCACGGGGCTGGAATTGCAATCCTTTGTGTTGCGCTGCCGCAAGACACAGTTGAAGACGCCCGCTAGTAGCGTGTGTTCTGTGGGATGACGTAAATAGTAGGCTAGCGTTTGTTGTAAAACGGTTTTCTCTCGGCTCGGAGTGCCGTGCCGGATGGTGCGTAGACATTGCATATTGTTGTGTTGCACCTTGAGTGCGATAAGACGACCATCGAGACTTCAGCGCTATTGGCAAACAAACGTTGCATGAAGAAGAAGAAGCATAAAGATGATATTCGAAAAAAATTGCACGAGGAAGCATACGTAGAAAATTTTGAAACTCTTTTTAAAAATTCTAGAAGCAATTTAATTAAAAACGGTTAGCAGCGCGGGGTCGGAAATATCTTATACTGTGTATAAAGTGCAATATCACTAAACAAAATTTTTAATCGAAATGATGTGGTTATTATACAATATAAGAAATTTCCGACCCCGTACTGTTAACCGTTTTTAATTAAATTGCTTCTATCTTTAAAAAGAGTTTCAAAATTTTCTACGTATGCTTTCTTGTGCAAATTTTTTAGAATATCATCTTTTCTGTTTCTTCTTCTTCATGCAACATTAGACTGCCAATAGCTATTCCCCCTCTAGTGTGATCCACATTGCAGACAATGTTGTAGCCAAGTAGGACGAGCTACTCATTGTCTACCTCCTGTAGAAGGACAATATCAATCTCCAACATATGAAGGATGGTACGGAGGGGCATTTAGTTTTGTTGGGTTCGTGATCGTATTAATTTGGGCTATGTTGTAACCTGTTGAGATCTATTACAGTAGAGCATCCTACCTCCTCGCTCGTTTCGCCTCCGTAATTTTGTCGTAGCTTCTTTCTCGGTGGACGACCACCTCGGGGTTGGCTGCTCGTCGAGGTCGATGAGTTGTCGGTTTTGTTGCCGTCGATAGCTTGACGTGTAGTCATTTGGCTCTCCGTAGTCTGCGTAAAAGTCGGTGGAGGCATGATGCTGCTGCTGTGTCCGGCTAGATTCGTTTTCGTTAACTTGTGCACATCCGTCGCTGAGTCAGTGAGACAGTTGGATTCGTTTTCCTTGTACTTGGAGTTGGTAACTGTTTACTTTACAATGTTGTGAAAACTCATATGTGAATATGTACGTTATGTGGAAGATATTGATTTGGAAAATGCTTAGTAAAATAGTTTAGTTGGTTAAAGCACCAGTTTAGCGTACTGTAGGGTCACCTCCAATACACTGAGGATACTGGCCGTAAGAACTTCATAAGATTCTCTTTTGAAATTTCGCCACAAGAAAATATATTGATTTTCATACGATTCTCTAATGAAATGCATTTCATACGACAATCTTATGAAATATTTTCAGTTTGGTTAAAAAAAATGTAACCCGGTTGCGAACCATGGACGTCGTGATTAGGAGGCGTGTGTTTACACCACACGTCCACCGACGCTTCAAGGAAGTGTCTTGTTGGATATACAATAAAAAGATAGATTTGACCAAAACAAGATCCTACGATTTTCATAGTTCAATTCTAATGAAACATTTTCATAAGTTTTGTCGTATGAAAATCTTACGACCAGTATCCTCAGTGTACATTTTTCAAATCAATATCTTCCACATAACGTACATAGTGGTACGTATTCACATATGAGTTTTCACAACATTGTAAATTAATGTCCAAGTCGGGTGGTTTAATCCCCGGAAATAGGCAATTAACTTTGATTGAACTGTGTACTTGTTTCCTTCGGTTTCGCAGCGAATAGCTTCGCAAAAAAGGGTTTATACTTGATTAGCGCACCAGGTTTTGATGCAAGCAACGATTGCAGAAATCCTTCTCAATACACACTTAAAATAAATCGCCGACTTCGGTAAAATTTTACCGAAATCTCAACCGCTGAACTGTTCGGTAAATAATTTTACTGATTTTCGGTGATTTTGTCAGTTGAACAATGGGAAAAATTACAAAAAATCCGTAAATTAATTTACCGAACAGTTCACCGGTTGAGATTTCGGTAAAATTTACCGAATACTGTAAAATGAGCTAAGTGTGTAGATAACGAACAACGATGTTGCGAATCGTAACAAGCCATGATAACAAATTTATCAAACTTGTATACAAGTTCGAAAAAACAGAACCGGATAGGCAGCCCCCACAGAGAAGTACGATTTTTGCTTTGTTTTCGCTCATTTTGTGTTGGGAACCGCACGGCTGTGTGGAACCAGAGTCTATTATATATAGAGTTACGCAAAGAGTGAAGCCAAATCTACCTATTGAACTGTCAAACCGTCTACACGGAAGAAAAAAAGTACCCAAAATTGAGTACTTTTAAACTTACTTTTGAGTTATTTTTTCTCTTCGCTTTCATCCACTCTTTCTTTTGAAACAAAAAAACAAAAGAGCCAAACAATCCAACGACGCCAGTTCAATACGGGAAGCCAATTTTGAGTTTTATTACCTGAGGTCGAAATTGAGTGAATTAAACTTAAATTTGGGTCAATAAATTTTCCGTTGCGTACTTTTTTAACATGGGAGTAAAGGCAAACTACTTCGACCCCATTTACTCAATTATGGCTTCCCGTACGGATGGTTGGGTGGTTGGGTGAATTAAACTCATTTTTGGGTAGTTTATTTCTTCCGTGTACCTATCGAGCAAAGTAAACAAATGCTTGTTGGTAAGGCGGAAGTATTGTTATCGCCTAATGATTATTATGGCGAATTAAAACGCATGAATTGAAATGTATTAGATTTGTTCTAGAAACAGCTTCATAAAACTTCAATACACCCCCAATAAAGTAGCAACAAGATACTCACGTGTTTGCACTCTGTGGGCGACTTGGTTATCGAATTAAAAAGCTTTAGCAATGAACACTCCCGTGAAGTCACTTTAAGGGTTGAACAAAAATGAAAGTTGCAAACAGAATAACAAGAAGATCATTCAGAATGAGTGTAAGAAGATCCTCTTTGCGCAACTCTATATAATAGACTCTGTGTGGAACAAGTTGAAATGCATCATCAGAACCAGTGCTACCCGCGTTTGGAGCCTTGTAAAAGAAATTTATCATGGGGTATAGGCCTCCGAATCAATGCTTTATCATGCAAAAAGTCTCTCACGGTATGCTATTGCGTAGTTTGCACTTCTTTAGACTACTGAGCGAAAATTATTTTTTCAGTGACGATCCCTCACAAAACCATAATCATACTTAGATGTAATCATCGATTTTCGGAAGTTTGTTTTGTTTAGTTTTACCTACTCGTTACTGCACATTAGTGAGGCATCAGCTAATTTGTTACATTTACAAGAGCAAATTATTAATTCATTACAGATTATTAAGAATTATTCACTACAGACGAGGTGAAAGGAACAACCGTTTGCGGCAGTGTAATCAAGTCTCACGGTTTTCCCCGTATCCCATCTTCTTCTTCTTATTGGCATTACTGGCACTGGGACAGAGCCGCCTCGCAGCTTAGTGTTCATTAAGCACTTCCACAGTTATTAACTGCGAGGTTTCTAAGCCAGGTTACCATTTTTGCATTCGTATATCATGAGGCTAACACGATGATACTTTTATGCCCAGGAAAGTCGAGACAATTTCCAATCCGAAAATTGCCTAGACCGACACCGGGAATCGAACCCAGCCACCCTCAGCATGGTCTTGCTTTGTAGCCGCGCGTCTTACCGCACGGCTAAGGAGGGCCCCTCCGTATCCCATACTGAATGGAATCATATCGGAGAATTACTGAAATTTCTAACGGATTCAATAAACATGAAAGTCGTGAATGCGTTACTCTGCCGTTACAAGATTAACTGTGATAAGCATAATGGCATACATTTCAATTGAGCTTTCATGGGCGGTACTGGCGCTCAGAAAGAATTCAATTACAGGAATTTGAATGCAGTGGTCGGAGTCTAATTATCAGACGCCGACTAACTTCTTAAGGGAAAGTTCTCAAACCAATGTACTTGCGACAATCGAGTACCTTTTAGAAATGGAATAGCTGGACTTGAAACAAAGATGCTGCTAGAATGTGATTTGACTGAATTTCCAAAAATGCTTAGATACAAATTGGGGTTTTCAAAAAAGTCTTCTGGATGCTAGTGTAGATATAGAAAGACAAGATCTGCTTGGGATGCTGTTTCCATCCTGTTTTACTCAGGCAGATCTAAACCAAATTTCTTGATTTTTGGCACTAGAAATCTATAGATAATTACGCATGTTCTGAAAATCGGACACTTCCTCTGTAATACGGTCTTCGCAAAACGTTAAAAATGGGAATAGATGTGCTGCCCAAATAAAACTTCTAGCTATTGATCGTGTTCCCAGTCTCAAGTAAATAGTTGGACATAGATGGATTACTTTTCGTAATATCGGTATTTTGTAATTGATGTTTTTCTTATTTATCTGCCAGATTACTTTGATTGAGGAGAATTTAATTGTCATCAACGATTTTCTCAATACAGTCAAACCTCCATGAGTCGATATTGAAGGGACCATCGACTCATGGAAATATCGAGATGTGGAACAGGAAATCTTTGGAAAGCTCTTTGGAGGGACCATCACAGTAACCCAGAAAATATTTTTGATATGGAATAATTTGCTTCCATGAGTAGATATCGAGTCATAGAACATCGACTCATGGAGGTTTGACTGTAGTCTTAAAAATCGAAAATTATAGTTACGTAGGTAGTTACATAGTTGAGAGACTATATTACATAGTAACAATTTATTTCATTAATACATTCACTAGATACAAATGTTTTTTTCATGATACGTTTGCTTACATACATATATATGAATAGTAGAAATAACCTTTTAATGTACAAAAACATAAGTTAAAAAATATTTTCGCATTTTTTTATGGACCTTACTGTACAGAGATGAGAGATGAGAGACATTTTCATTCTCTTTTGAATTCAATCCATGTGCAAGAGTATTGATTACACTTTCCTTTGCCACATTGGCGTAGGATTGATTCGCAACATCGTACACTTTTCCTTCTATCTTAGTCTCGTACTTGTTGTCGTGTTCAGCTACGATATTCTGCGCTGATTCCAGTTCGACGACTTTTACGAATGCGTCGAAAAGTCGAATAACTTGTTCGCGCTGCAGACCCAACGTTGAGTGCGTCAATGTCTGATATGTGACGCGGCACCAAACAAAAATAGTCAACATGTGATACCACCCCGACAGGGTATGTCTTTGAATGACATCTCAATGCTAATGGCGTAAGCCCACTCATCGCATCAAAATCACATATCCGAGTAGAGGTCAAGAACTATCGTCAATGCACGGAAACTTGGAGGACAGCTGTAGGAAGTGCAAATCAGTTGGAAAGACGATCGAGCATATCGTGTCAAGGTTTTCAGTCCTAGCTGAGTGAGCCTACCTCGGTCGCCATAACTAAGTCGCCAACATTGTGCGCCAACAGCCTGCAAGCTTTAAAACACAACTTGGTTGACCAGTTTATCGCCCACTACAAATATGTGCCTGTCCCGGTTCTGAAAAATAGTTACGTAATGCTGTATTGGGATCGCGACATCATAACGGATATCCTTATTCGTGTCAATTAACCCGATATTGGTGGTCTGCGACAAAAGAACAAAGCGGGTAACCCTCATCGACATTGCTGTACCACTAGACCATAATGTCCAAACAACATTCTTCAGCAAGATAACGAAATTATCTCAGCAATCAAAATAGTCCCAAAATATCAGAAAACAGAACCGGTGGCTCCAATTAAGCTAGTTTCAAAGGATTATAGCTGTTTCAAAGAAATTCATCGAAGTATAATCACCGCATCTGTCTAGTAATTTAATATTTTCCGATTGGCAACTTACCGCGGAAGAAGTTTTCTCAAATGTCCATCCGGGCGGAATTGAAACTCGACGTTTACCGGCACGAATTTTTCTCCTTTGAATATCCAAGGAATCTAAGTTTCTATTTGAACCGCAATGGTAACGGCGGTAGGTTGTATTACTTTGGTCCCACAAATCCTGTTTCAGAAACTCTCCACCCAGCTGTTTTCCTTCAAAGTGCTCTCGATGTATGCAACTGTACGCTCCCTGGTTCATATCGGCGATGCGAGCTATGAAATCTTCATATCTTTCTGCATCAGGATGATTATGGGCGGGAAGTTCCTCTGCTGCACTATCAATGTAGAGGTTTCGAAAAGCATATCCGTCCAGTAGATGCGGATCGCTGGATTCCATGGCAGTTTTTATCGGGCGTGGGCGGTATAGATGGGGCTGCCAAACACCAGGATGCTCCGGAACTCTTGTGTACAGTGGAGTTTCAAACCGGGTCAATCGATTCATTTGGATTCTTTGCTTTTTCGTTGCAGGAACTTGGAGAACCCACTGGTTGCAGTCGTGGCTATGGATATGGGCTTGAAGAATGCCCTTTTCGATGAATGTCTCCTGCGGGATGGTTGGTTGGTAGGACTCGGCGGGATTTTCGTAGTGGTTTCGATGTGGATCTACACAAAGTCGCTGTTTGTCACACTTATGACGGTGGTTGCTGTGATTTTCTCGCTCGGGATCGCCTACTTCATCTATACACTGATCTTTGAGCTATCGTTCTTTCCGTTCATGAACATGCTGGCTGTGGTCGTGGTCGTTGGTAAGTTTTCAATTTATATGTCGGCTTTCATAAAGTCGGTTGGATTACACTCCACATCTGGCCATGGTTCAGCCAAATCGCACTAAGCGCGAACTAAAAATTTCCTATTTATCTGCTCAAGTTCTCGTTTGGCAGATTTTATTAATTACAAATCAATAAAAAAAGCTGCTTGGTGCGGTTTGGTAGAACACCGACCATTTAAGAATCGCAATTATTTATCATAGCAAAGGGTTTATTCCTCCTAGAAATGTATCACAACTATCATGACTGGTATTAATAAATAAACCAACGTTTTTCTCCCCATTCAGGGATCGGAGCCGATGATGCGTTTATTTTCCTCAAAATATGGCAGTGTGTCCTCGTGGATCGGGTGAAAGCAACCGGCGCAGTGGTCGCGCTGGGACCATCATCATCGGCCTATGCGTCGGAAGCAAATGCGGCCCGATCGGATACACTGGTCGGTATCATGGGCAGTACGATGAGGCATGCGTCCCTGTCCATGCTAGTCACAACGTTGACCACGGCAGCCGCTTTCTACGCTTCATTCGTCAGCTCAATAACTGCTGTAAGGTGTTTCGGGTAAGAGAGGGCACTTTGAATGTGTCGAATCAGATAACAGTGTCGATTTTTTTTGCAGGATTTTCTCCGGCACTGCTGTGATAGCAAATTATTTTCTCATGGTGACGTGGCTACCGGCCTCGGTATCCATTGCGGAGCGGATATCATGCATATCTCTTTGGAAACCAGTGGAACGTATCGTAGAGAAGCTCACGTATCCGTTCAGAGCAATTAGTCAATTAGGTAGAAAAATTGAGGATGGCATTATATCATTAGTTATTAGTGTTCCACTGTTGTGGATTGTTTTGCTGGGTAAGTGTGTTAGAAGATTTAGCTCAAGAACAATCTACAGTGGTTATTTTTCAGGTGTTATTGGTGTACTTAGCGGTGTGACTGTACTCCATTGGCCGAAGTTGCGACTGCCGGATTCTCCAGATTTCAAGTTGTTTATCAGCAGTCATCCTTTCGAACGGTATGACAGCGAATACAAGGATCTCTTCTGGTTCGAGAAAGTCTATAGTGTAAGTTTTTTTTTTATTTTTATCCGTGGCTTAATCAAATTGCCAAAACTCACGCAAAGTTGTTGAATTTTTGTGTGGATTTGTCTCCCAGCTTAAAATGATCTGACTTTTCAGTTAAGGTTAATTTGGACGAATGTCGTTTGAGAAGATCCATTAATTACGTAACGCAAAAATTGGACTTTTTCAACCCCCCCTCCCCCCTATGTCACACTTTTTGTATGAAGCTTCTGAAAATTTCGTATGGATCGTCACACTTCACTCAACCCCCCCTCCCCCCTATAAGCGTTACGTAATTTGTGGACGTTCCCTGTAGAATAGTTGAATGCCGAATAGATGCCGTTTTCTTTTTAAGTGTGTGAAGTGAACAGTGAGAAGAGAGTAAGAAAATTAGATGTTTGAAGTGAGAAGTGGAAAGTGAGTACTGGAAAAAGAAGTGAGTAGTGAGATGTGAGCAGTGAGAAATGAGTGGTGAGAAGTGAGATATTCAATGTAAGAAGTGGAAACTGAGAAGTCAGAAGTGAAAAAATAAGCAGTCAGATGTGAGAAGTGAGTTGTCAGAATTGATAAGTGATAGCTGAAAAGTGAAAATTGAGAGGTGAGAAATGACAAACGAGAAATGACGATAAGGAAGTAAGAAGCAAGACTTGAGAAGTTAGAAGTGAGATGAAAGAAAAAGTGAGAAGAGGGCTAGGAGAATTGATACATAAGGAAGAAGCAAGAAAGAAGAAGGGACAAACCAGGAATAATTTCTCACTTCTTACTTCTGATACCTTACTCCTTAATTCTCACTTCTCGCTTTTCATTTCTTATTTTTTTATTTCCACTTTTAGCTTCTCATTATTAATAACATACTTCTCACTCCTTATGTCTAATTTTCCAGTTCTAACTTCTCGGCTCTTACTTCTAGATTCTTACTTCTCACTTCTCACATCTCACTTCCCACCTCTAAATTCTCACTATTCACTTATGATATTTCACATCTCGCTTCTTACTACTCACTTTTCATTTTTACTTCCTATTTCTCATTAATCACTTCAAACTTCTCACTTCTTATTTCTTAGTGAAAAATGTCTAATCCTTACTCCTCACTTCATGTTTCGCTATGATTATTACTCGCTTCTCATTTATAACTTTTTACTATTCACGATCTGAGGAATTTTTTTCAACTATTTGGTCAAAAGACCCACTCGGTCAAAAGACTAAACGGCATTCGGCTAAATGGCCTGACAGCGAGTTATTTCCGGGGTTGTAAAGCTACCGAGCGGAACGTCTCTAAATGTTTCGAACTGGTCCTCTACCATTGGTATCATTCTTCCACAGACAACGGACACCTTCAAGCTGCCGTTGCGGTTTGTGTGGGGCGTGCAGCCAGTCGATCGCGGCAATTTCCTCGATCCGGAAGTACGCGGCTCATTGTACTTCGACGAAAGCTTCAACATGAGTGCCCTGAGTCGCAACAGTGGCTGCTGGGGTTCTGCAAAAGCCTCAAGAACCAGACCTTCTATCAGATGAGCTACGGGCTGCTGCTGCCGAACTGTTTCATCGAGAACTTCATCAACTGGATGTCCCGGCGGTGCAATGATTCGTTCGGCGACATCGACAGGACACCGTGCTGTGAGGCATCGCCGTTTCCGTTCGCCCCGGAAGTGTTCGACCAGTGCCTACCGGAGTCGATATCAAGCTTGTACGAGACGCCGCGGGAGTTTTTCATTCCGGGAGTGGCGGGGCCGAAGTTTGCGCGGCAGTCCTTCGTCAACGCGACCGTGCTGCCGCAAGTGAAAGCCGTCGTGATCGAGTACGAGAGCAATCAGGTATTTACGATGTCGTATTCGGAAATTGACATTTTTGTACAGGCGGTGGAAGAGTGGCTAGGAAAAATGCTGGAGAATGCGCCAGCTGGGATGCGGAGTGCATGGTTTATAAGTGAGCTGGAGTTTTCGACCTGCAGGACACGTTGTCGACAGGGACGATGGTGGCCATTTGTATGGCCATGGGTGTAGCGTTGTTGGTTTTGCTGTTAGTAACATTGAATGTGTTAATTAGTTTGTACGCGATTGTGACAGTTACGTTCACGATTCTGACGACGGTGGCCGTTCTAGTGCTGCTGGGTTGGAAGTTGAATGTACTGGAAAGTGTAGCCGTCAGTACGGCAATAGGATTAGCGGTAGATTTTAGTTTACACTATGGGGTTAATTATCGCATGTCCTCCGATACCGATCGGAAATCGTCGACGCAGTACTCGTTAGCTAGGATGATTGGCCCAACGGCGATGGCAGCCATCACTACCGGCATTGCGGGAGCTCTGATGCTGCCGTCCAATGTGCTGGCTTACATTCAGATCGGGGTATTTCTCGTAATAGTGATGTCCATCAGTTGGATCTACGCGACGTTCTTCATGATGAGTTTGCTCAGGCTAATCGGGCCGCAGTTTGGTTTCGGGCAGTTTCGGTATCCGAAATTGCGGGGTGCACTGCGGGATAACGGGAAAGCGCAGATGGACGGTTCAGGCAGGGCGAATCATTTGCATCAGAACACGGTTTCCGAGCAGTTGCTGTCGAACTCGAGTTCGGCGGCGGGAGAACTGGCGGGATCGGAAACGCACGAGCTTGATTCGCTTACTTCGAATTCCATTATCAAGCCAATCAATCTGGACATTTCACGTCCAATCAATTTCGATCGGGCGTTCAAGAAAAAGTACTCGCTACCACGAGAGCACAGTCCGTCGACGGCCAGTGCTATTACGGTGGTTCTGCCCGACGACGTGGATTTCAAGAATGGGTAATGACGGGTAAGTTTTTGAGGTTAGCTTGGGAAAACGTGTTTTAGACGGTTTCACGATGTCAAATTCGAACAGTCAGAAGGTTCAATAATATTTTTTTTAGCAAATAACCATTGAACTAGTTTCAATAAGAGTCTGTTGGATTGTGAATAGGCTGTGTGAATTCGGTCGAGAACTAGCTAGGTATCAGATTTGTATTGTTTGAACGCATTCAAATTAGTGCACAAGGGAGTTTTCAATTAATTACTCGAACATGCACTAAGTTCCATCAATAATGCTTCGCGCCTAAAATTGTTCCCATAACTATATCATGAGATTGAAAATTTTGTTAAGACTGTGTTCAGTTTTATATCTATGCGTTTCCCACTCTTCCTGATTATCTGCGATGGTTATAACACATTTTCTAACACTCCAAACGCCAAATGACGAGTGCCATTATCGCTAACATCTGAACCAGACTATACCTTTTTCACAGTACATATTACTTTCACTTAAGATTTTTTGATTTTGATGCAATGGGAAATTGCGCTTAATCAATGATTCTTTTCACATTTTTGCCTTTCTCGTATACTAAGTATACGGTAAAGGCTTTATGATCGCTCCAAAAACAAACTTTTTATAGAAAGCCCGGAGACCCATAGTGTTATATACCGATCGACTCAGCTCGACGAATTGAGGTCATTTTTCCACATTTTTTTTCCAGAATGATGTGCTTCACTGTAATTGGGGAGCCACATGCTGAGCAGGTGGGTGCGGCTTCCTTGCGGGCGTAATGTCCATGTGTAATTCTAGTGTGACCGATTCTGAATCGGGTAACAGCTTTGCTTTCTTCTCTATTCATCGAGAAGGATGTTGACCATTCGCTTGTATCATATTTTATTTCTCTCAAGTGTCCGCGGTTATTGTGCCAGACATTCTCCCATGTTAGTCTTGTATGGGGTTTAACTAGCTTTTTGTAATCATCGTATGGTGTTTCAATATTAACGGATGTCTGTGCTGCTGTGACAAGTTTCGTTAGTTTGTCGGCTTTTTCGTTGCCAGTTATGTTGATATGAGCTGGTACCTGTAGGGATCATGAATGCGGCCAGGGTTTTGTTTTACTTTGTTTTTGATATCTTCTATCCATGGGTGGTTAGAGTTGTGCCCTTTAACTGCCGCGAGGACACTGAGAATCGCTGAATATGACCGTCACTTCAGTGGGGTTGAGGTCAATTGCTTTATTTATTGCGTATGCTTCCGCGCTGAAGATGGATAAATCTCGCTTAACTTTTCAAAAGGTCCTAAGTAACATTTTTTTCATGAATCAATTTGAATAGCGCAATCAACAGAAAAACATGAAAGCTTTTGATTGCAGTACTCAAATTAATTCATGAAAAAAATGTTACTTAGGTCTTTTTGAAAAGTTAAGCGAGAAATGTTTAGGAAGATTGATGCTAATTTCATGGTCACTCGAGTATATTCCGCTTCCCGTTCCTTCCCTGCCCTTCGGTTCAGAAAGGGGAATGGGCGCGTTCTGCCAGGTTGGTCGAGGCAGATTTCTATCGAGAACAAGTTTGATATGGACGTTCAAAAGTGCCTGAATGAAATATAAAGCTTGTGAGGATCGCTAGAAGGTGGGATGAAAGATCATTCGTCTATAATTTATTGTATGTAAAAAGAAATTTATTAACAGCATAATATGTAGTTTAAAACGAAATTGTTATAAATTTTACAAATTATAAATCTTACTCGCGTACTTTGATGATCTTATCTGCACCCGTCGAACCATTCTGAACGGCCGTCGTGAGAATATCACCTTTGAATACCACTAATCCATGATTTCTCTTTTCTATTTTCATATATCAAATATTTAACAACACGAAAAAAATTGAGAGGCGGTCCACAATAATTAAATGGATTTTCCACTCCCATGTGCCTTGGACTAAAACTGGCAAAAATGAATCGTAATTCCTGAGAAACAACACAGGTTATGTATAAATGAGTAGGCACCTAATACACTACTATCGTCAAGGTAAGAAATTTTTTCCTTTTTTTTAAAGCATATGTCTCAAACAATGTATTTAAACCCATCAACATGTCGGGACGGCATGTAAGACGAAGTGACATTGTACGAAACATTCTGCATAACTATGACTAAGGGATATTGAATATGTTTACATCTTTCGAATCAATATAACAGTACCTCAGTGGACAACATGATCCTTGTACGGTTCATGAAATACGTGAATGTAATTACGTAGAAAACATTAACTAACTAAAACAGACAACTTCATTCACCTATATTTTTTGAAATAAAATGACAAGATGACATCAAGCAGATAAATCTACATACTTAAGACTGAGAAAATCGGAAAGAATAGATATCAATCAAACTCGTAAATATAATAGCTTTTGAACCAGTTCAACAGTGTCTATATGGACAACATGATCCTTGTACGGCTGGAGAATTGCTTCAAAAGTAATAAGCTTGTCTTTTTTATGTACCGAAGATTGAATACTATCTTATGTCTAATAAAAAACTCTCGATTCAGTTTTTTCGATGAAGTATTGGGCAACATGCAGCATGCGAGTCGAAAAAACTGCTTCGGTAGATTTTGACCACCCATAATAACAATAGACATCTACATTACATAAAAAATGACAACATTTTTTGACATTGACAATAAAATGACAAAACTGACTTAAGAAATCTTACGAAGTTTGTTACGAATAGACTCATTGACTATATAACATGAACGTAATTCCCTCCGATTCAGTTGCAACAGCGTCTTCTTGGACGACATGTTCCGTGTACGGCTGGCAAACTGCTTTGAAAGAAATTATGCAACGAGATCATCAAAGGCCTGGCGCAGAGGTTTCTACTCTATTCAGAGTCCCGCCAGTAAACCTTCAAAAAAAAAAAAGATTGATGCTAATTTCATTGCCACTCGAGTATATTCCGCTTCCCGTTCCTTGTCTGGTTTTTGATCCATCGGTGTATATGTGTTTGTGGTGGGGGTATTTCAGTTTGCATGCTTCGAGAAAACGGATTCTTTTTTCGGTGGGTGTTAGAGTATTGAGTGTGGTTATGTTGACTCCGTTTATTTGTTTGATGGTGTTGTAATTTGATTGCCCTATGGTAACGTTTACCTGTGGGATGTTCAGGGTCTCTGATTTTTCGTTTGATCGCTCTGCTAGTGTACAGGTTGGGGAGATAGCTTTGCGGCACATTTGTTTTGTACAATATAAGATAAGTGCTTCAGATATTCTAAGATCCAATGGAAGTTGTCCACTTTCTGCTAACAGACTTTCAATTGGGCTGGAGTGAAATGCCCCAGTGGCTATTCGAATTCCTTGATGGTATATGGGGCACAGTCTGTTGAGATCGGTATCTTTAGCTCGGCTTATTATAGGGCCTCCGTATATAAGTCTGCACACTTAGTTTTTATTTCTGCAGCTCGGCAAAAATCCGCACAGCCGTGCGCCAGCAAAATAAAAAACTGATATTTCAGCAAAAATTACGTTTGTTAGCTGATATTCGGCAAAATATTTGCTGATTTTCAGCAATTTTGACAGAAATCTCGGCAAAAAACATGTTTGCTGGGGCACGGCTGTGCGAATCTCGGTAAAAGTTCAACATTTTGCTGAGATCCCGGCAAAAAAAATTAAGTGTGTGGGAACAAGCATGGTGTTTAGTATCCAAAGTAATGATCTTCAATCTGCTCCGAAATTTGTGCTGCTTATACTTTTCATCAGGGCTAATATTCGTTTACATTCATCTCGTTTCGTTTGAATGTGATGTTTTAAGTTGAGTTTGTGATCTAGCCATATTCCTAACAGTTTTGTATTTTTTGTTAGTGTAAATCTTTATCAAGTATGGCAGGAGGCTGTTTTAGAAGTTTTTTCTGTTGACGACTTTTGAGTAGAGAAGGTGAATCAAGTTTCAGTGCACCAGTCTTTAATTCGGTCTAGGATTTTTTTGTATCTTAAAGCGGGTCCATCTGGCGCATCTTGTGATTACAGCGATGGTGATGTCGTCTGCATATAGTTTGATAATGTTGAATTTGTTCAGAGGAGAAATGCCTTTTGCATTTGTACTTTGGAAAAAGCACTTTGAAACGTCTTTCTTCGAGAAATTTTTGGCAAAAGGTAGCCATGTGCCCCCTATGCCAGCTTTTGACAGATTTTTTAGCATCAGATAGCGCCAGGTTCTGTCGTATGCCTTTTCTATGTCCAGGAAAAGAAGCTCTGCGTGTTTTTCTCATTTATGGCTTGGGTGCATATGTCTTCTATCTCTGGAAATTGATTGGCTGCTGTACTTCAGCATTCTTTTTAGTAATGAAGGTGAGTGGGTATGCGCTGTCTGATGATTCTTTGGTGAAGTGTTTGGTTTGGTTGAAGGGTGTTTGGTAATCATTTAGCGTTAATAATCCATGGTTTTCTATTATTTTGATAATTTCTTTACCTCTGGAATCTTGGTGTTTCAAATCCCATTGCGCGTGGTGAGCGTTTAAGTCACCGGCCATTATTAGTGGCTTCGGTAAAGTGCATAGCACTTTGTCAAATTCTTTAGTATCCAATGTTATATTTGGCGGAATGTATATTGATGCGATTGTCATTTTGAAGGGTGTTTAACCTCTATAGCGATGATTTCCAGGTCTGTTAGTATTTGTACTGGGGTGAAAGGGATTCCCTCCCGAGCAGCACAAGTCAGAAAAAAATGGTTGCAGCAACTTGGTTGTGACTGAATCCGGTCACATATGAGTTGCAATAACCTATGTGGAATATGTGTGCTGCTAGGGCTTCTTTATAAGCATAGCTACCCCTCCTTGACCAGATGGTCGATGCTCAAATATCGAGTTGTATCCTTTTATATTAAAAACTGTCTTGGGGTTTGTCCTGGTTTCTTGTATGGCCAGGAAAAGAGGCTGATGTTCACTTATTAGTAGTTGAAGTTCTGCGTGTTTGCTCCGTATACCGTTACAGTTCCATTGTATAAGCGTGGTGCTATTCAGATTTGATTTTATTGTTGCTATTATCAGTTATCGTCGTTCAATTCCTCTGTTTCCATGTCTGAGGAATCCGTTTTTCTTTGTTTGTTGTTGTTTTTGTTGTTTATTCGGTTGCTTTTCCTTCTTGGTGTGCCTTCTCTGGTTTCTCTGTCGGGAGATGATTCGATCGGTTTGTTCATTTATTTTTTTTTTCCATGTTTGTCTTTAGTTGTGATCGTTTTCTGGGTCTGCGGCTCAATGTTTTTTGTTAGTTTTTCTATTAATTCATCCTTTTTCTGCAGCTCGTTTGTTTGCTTGCCACAGTGCGTTTTCATTTCTTCGATATCTTTTTGTATTTTCTCTTCAGCGATCTTTAAATTCTTTTCTTTATCTTTGAGGTACCTAGTTATACCAGTTTTTAATATTTGCTTCTTTTTCGTTGAGCGCTTCCATTCGTTCCGAAATAACTTTCATTTTCCGAGATAAAACTCATTTTCTCCTCCAGCTCCTTTTCCCACTGTTTTCTTGCATTTTCGACAATGGTTTGGAGATCGCCTGTAACTTTTGTTTTGTCCGTTTTATTTTTATTATTTGCTGCTCTTGCCTGAAAATTGGACATGCCTTGCTGGTCGAGATATGATTATCGTCGCAGTTTATGCACTTTATTTCTTTCGAGCATTCATCACCTTCCAGGTGTGCCTTTTCGCCGCATGTTCGGCAGCGTTCTTCTTTTTTGCAAAATTTACTAATGTGCTGGTACTCGTATCACCGGTAGCATTGCGTTGGTCGGGGGTAGTACTTTTCGGTTCTGCAAACGCGGTATCCAATTTTCAGTTTTTCTGGCGGTGAAGGCTGGGAGAACGTGAGGATCACGACTCCGGTGTTGAATTTCGTTTTTTTATCGTCGCTTATTCTGCTGATATGTTTAACTTCAGTCACACCTTTGGGTTTATTCTACGAGTCGAGTGACGCGAGGTGAGTCGATTTTAGCAATTCTCACGTGAGGTGACCATGTTATTCAAATGGGGCTTACAACTCTTCTCACGTCATTCGAGCAATCTCACGTCACTCCACTCGTAGAATAAGCCCACTTGTGTGCTTAGGTTTGTTTTTATATCGTCTTCAGTATCGATTGCGAGCTCCCGACAGACAACGACAGCGCGGGACGTATTCCGTTTGGTATCCCAGCTGACGGTGATCGGTGTTCCATCTGCCAATTCCTTCATGTTTTCAACTAATTTCCTTGCATTTTTCTCATTCAGAATTACGGTCAACAAACCGTCTTTTCTGTTTAGCCAAATATCTTCATAACAGCAGTATGTCTCGATTGACTTTGTCACGAGAAATATGCTGTGCTCGGTTATTGATCCATTTATTTTCTTCAATATCACATACCTATTTTGATTGGCATGATCGGGGGGAAACAACCCCCCGCTGCGCGTCCACATTGTCACACTTTTGTCAGCTATGCGATTTTCACTGTTCACTCGTCACTCGCGGTGTATGGGCCGATACGTGGTTTGTAATTTGAGCGTTGGTTCAATTCGATTTATCGCTGTCTTCGCGGTGCACTACTTAGATTGAGAAGCGGGTAATTAATTACGTCCGTTCTCAATGACGATCGCGGGAGTTATGAAACGCCTTTTGTAAATTTACGACTTGCGTAAGCAACTGGTAAATCTATATAACCGTTTCTTTGGGACAAGACAGCACCGCATGCTATTTTAGATGCATCTGTGCTTAGTATAAACGTTGTTTTGTTAAAATCAGGAAATAACAAAATTTGGTTTTTAGCTTACTTTTGAGAGTTTTGAATGCTTGTTTACAATTTTCTGTCCAATCTAATTTTAAGTTTTTGCGTAGCTTGAGTTTAAAGGGGCTGCAATTTCAGCGAAATTAGGGATGAGACGGCTATAATAATTACAGAACGCTCCAAATCTTCTTACATCATCTGCTGATTTTGGCTCGGGATAATTTAGAATTGAAGAGTGTTTCCTTTTGTCTGGTTGTATTCCGTGTTCAGAAATGTGATGTTCTAAATAAGTATCATCAGCACAGAAAAAACTACATTTAGAAGAATTTAGTTTCAATTTGTCTTTCGAAAACCTTTTCAATGTTAGCTAGATAATGATTAATCGAGCATCCAACTACAATTATATCATCAATATTGAGGAATGGACACTCGAGTGACAATCCACTGAGGGCAATTGTCATCATTCTCTGGAAGCTGTTTGGTGAAATGTTCAAACTAAACGGTAACCTGTTGCATTCAAAATGCCCTGATGATGTGGAGAAGGCAGTGTAATTTTTTGAATGTTCATCGAGTTCAACTTGATGAAAGCCAGACATTGAGTCTAAGATGCTGAAATATTTTGCTCTACCTAGGTTATCGAGAATATCGTCTATACTAGGTAGTGGAAATTTATCCGCTATAACTATCTTCTTATTGAGTTGTCTAAAGTCTTATAATATCTTCGACACTGGCTGTGATGAGTTTGACGGAGAGGCAACCATACAGGTTCGCGTGGTGAAATGTAATGAATGTTTATTTGGTAACGATTATCCTAAGAAGCTTAACTCTACACAGCTTATTCTAGGGGGAGGTACTTAATTCGGTCTACATACATAGTTCCAATACATAGTCGGCCAATCGCATACAATTTCCGTATGTGCTGGTGACGAAGGTTACCAAAATAAATGAGCAAGAAGTTTGACGGTAATGTTATTGCAACATTTTTTTTTTTTTGTAAAATTCCGTTTATTTGTCGAGTTGGTTTAGTAAAAATTATTCATATTATTAATAAAACAACGACTTCAAAAGCAAAATTCAGTTCTTCTACATCTATCCTGTCATTACAACTATCAATGAAGGTAATATAGGTAACTAAATGTTTCAATATTATTAGTTTTGTTCTGGAAGGTATTCCTTCAAGTGATGGTCTAATTAATTCGTTATAATTTTGCCCTGCCCTTGCTGCATACGCCAGTGATAGTTTTTGTTGAAACTGTCTGTGTGCTTCACGCACTCTTGGGCAGTCGAAAAATTTGTGTTCAATAGTTTCAACCGCCGAGGCACAGTGCGAGAATTCACACTGTGATCCTTTCGATCACCTTGCGTCCCAATGGACTGTTGAATCTTATCCGAAGATTCCCTTGTGATCCTCTGATCACTCTCACCTCTGTTAGGCGAGAACGTGTCCTCCTGGACTGGTGAACCTCCTCCGAGAATTCACACTGTGATCCTTCCGATCACTTCGCGTCCCAATGGACTGTTGAATCTTCTCCGAAGATTCCCTTGTGATACTCTGATCACTCTCACCTCTGTTTGGCGAGAACTTGTCCTCCTGGACTGGTGAATCTCCTCCGAGAATTCACACTGATGAATCTTCTTCCGGGAATTCTCGTTCCTCAGAAGATTTATTCATACACCTTGTTACAGTACGTCTCTGCGAGATCGTACTTATAACATTTGATCACGGTCGAAAAATAAATAGCAAGTATGACAAAAGTGAAAAAAATTTTTTTTTTACTCACCAAATTGCTGACGGCCTTCAACTTCTAGATGTTTCCTACAAACTGCCGCAAGTAATAAAGTATTCCAGTTGGCTTACACTTCTTTTCACTTCACTAATACTGTCTAAGAAGAGAAAATTGTCTGTTCCCAAGCACTATAGCACTATTGACCGTTTGCTCACGGTTTCTTCGGGTATGTGCTGTGAACGTATTTTGTAATTTTTTGAGTTACAACTCTCTCTTTTGGTGTGTTCGGCCAAAGAACCACTTCAATTTCCTTCGTTTCACACACTTTATTCTTGGGGAGTTGTGCTTTCCTCCACCTCTGGAAACTTCTTCCCTGCCTAGCTCGTTGTACTTGAACTTCTAGTTCGTTGAAGCAATCGACAAGCTCGTCAATTTCTCTTTCAAGATTTTACATTATCACTTAGAGCTTGCGATTCTATTCACACACTATTTCTTCAGTAACACGTAGGGGTCCCTGCGATTCCTGTAAAAATAGAGCTTTCCTGATATATCCTCAAACTTCGGATATTTTCAAGTCCTAGCAATTTGGAGTTTCTTTACAGAAGACGTGCTGTTTTTTTACTATTCACTTGTCACTTCATTCATTTATTTTCATTTCATTTATTTAGTTAACATCTAAACAGATAACACTGAATCAACAATTTGACGCCACAATGCACGGTTCGAGGCCGCATCTCTCCATCCTCGGATACGCCCCACGCTCGCCAAGTCGTTCTGCACCTGGTCTGCCCATCTCGCTCGCTGCGCTCCACGCCGTCTCGTACCTGCCGGATCGGAAGCGAACACCATCTTTGCAGGGTTGCTGTCCGGCATTCTTGCAACATGTCCTGCCCATCGTACCCTTCCGGCTTTAGCTACCTTCTGGATACTGGGTTCGCCGTAGAGTTGGGCGAGCTCATGGTTCATTCTTCGCCGCCACACACCGTCTTCTTGCACACCGCCAAAGATGGTCCCTAAGGCACCCGTCTCTCGAATACCCGAGTGCTTGCAAGTCCTCCTCGAGCATTGTCCATGTTTCATGTCCGTAGAGGACTACCGGTCTTATTAACGTCTTGTACATGACACATTTGGTGCGGTGGCGAATCTTTTTCGACCGCAGTTTCTTCTGGAGCCCGTAGTAGGCCCGACTTCCACAGATGATGCGCCTTCGTATTTCACGACTAACGTTGTTGTCAGCCGTTATAAGGATCCGAGGTATACGAATTCCTCGACTACCTCGAAGGTATCCCCGTCTATCGTAACACTGCTTCCCAGGCGGGCCTTGTCGCGCTCGGTTCCACCCACAAGCATGTACTTTGACTTTGACGCATTCACCACCAATCCAACTTTTGTTGCTTCACGTTTCAGGCGGGTGTACAGTTCTGCCACCTTTGCAAATGTTCGGCCGACAATGTCCATGTCATCCGCGAAGCAAATAAATTGACTGGATCTGTTGAAAATCGTACCCCGGCTGTTACACCCGGCTCTCCGCATGACACCTTCTAGCGCAATGTTGAACAACAGGCACGAAAGTCCATCACCTTGTCTTAGTCCCCGGCGCGATTCGAACGAACTGGAGTGTTCGCCCGAAATCTTCACACAGTTTTGTACACCATCCACCGTTGCTTTGATCAGTCTGGTAAGCTTCCCAGGGAAGCTGTTCTCGTCCATAATTTTCCATAGCTCTACGCGGTCTATACTGTCGTATGCCGCCTTGAAATCAACGAACAGATGGTGCGTTGGGACCTGGTATTCACGGCATTTTTGAAGGATTTGCCGTACAGTAAAGATCTGGTCCGTTGTCGAGCGGCCGTCAACGAAGCCGGCTTGATAACTTCCCACGAACTCGTTCACTAATGGTGACAGACGACGGAAGATGATCTGGGATATCACTTTGTAGGCGGCATTAAGGATGGTGATCGCTCGAAAGTTCTCACACTCCAGTTTGTCGCCTTTCTTGTAGATGGGGCATATAACCCCTTCCTTCCACTCCTCCGGTAGCTGTTCGGTTTCCCAGATTCTGACTATCAGTTTGTGCAGGCAAGTGGCCAGCTTTTCCGGGCCCATCTTGATGAGCTCAGCTCCGATACCATCCTTACCAGCTGCTTTATTCGTCTTTAGTTGTTGAATGGCATCCTTAACTTCCCTCAAGGTGGGGGCTGGTTGGCTTCCATTGTCCGCTGAACTGACGTAGTCATCTCCTCCGCTGCCTTGACTTCCACTGCCTGTACTCTCAGCGCCATTCAGATGTTCCTCGTAGTGCTGCTTCCACCTTTCGATCACCACACGTTCGTCCGTCAAGATGCTCCCATCCTTATCCCGGCACATTTCGGCTCGCGGCACGAAGCCTTTGCGGGATGCGTTGAGCTTCTGATAGAACTTGCGTGTATCTTGAGAACGGCACAGCTGTTCCATCTCCTCGCACTCCGCTTCTTCCAGGCGGCGTTTCTTCTCCTGAAAAGGCGGGTCTGCTGTCTCCGCTTCCGTCTATAACGTTCCACGTTCTGCCGGGTACCTTGCTGCAGCGCGACCGCCCGCGCTGCGTCCTTCTCCTCCAGAATCTGTCTGCACTCTTCGTCGAACCAATCGTTCCGTCGACTTCGACCCATATACCCGACGTTGTTCTCCGCTGCGTCGTTAATGGCTGCTTTAACTGTACTCCAGCAGTCCTCAAGAGGGGCCCCATCGAGCTCACCCTCTTCCGGCAACGCTGCCTCGAGATGCTGCGCGTATGCAGTGGCGACATCAGGTTGCTTCAGTCGCTCTAGGTCGTACCGCGGCGGTCGTCGGTACCGAACATTGTTGATGACGGATAGTTTTGGGCGCAGTTTAACCATCACCAGATAGTGGTCCGAGTCGATGTTAGCGCCACGATATGTCCTGACGTCGATAATGTCGGAGAAGTGCCGTCTATCAATCAGAACGTGGTCGATTTGTGATTCTGTCTGCAGTGGTGATCTCCAGGTGTACCGATACGGGAGGCTGTGTTGGAAGTAGGTGCTACGAATGGCCATATTCTTGGAGGCGGCGAAATCAATTAGTCGTAGGCCGTTTTCGTTCGTCAGCCGGTGAGCGCTGAACTTTCCAATAGTCGGTCTAAACTCCTCCTCTTGGCCAACCTGAGCGTTCAAATCTCCTATGATGATTTTGACGTCGTGGCTTGGGCAGCTGTCGTACTCACGTTCCAGCTGCGCGTAGAATGCGTCCTTATCATCATCAGTGCTTCCGGAGTGTGGGCTATGGACGTTGATTATGCTGAAGTTGAAGAACCGGCCTTTGATCCTCAACCTGCACATTCTTTCATTGATCGGCCACCACCCGATCACGCGCCTTTGCATATCGCCCATCACTATGAAAGCTGTTCCCAGCTCGTGTGTGTTGCCGCAGCTCTGGTAGATGGTATGATTACCTCTAAACGTTCGCACCATTGATCCCTTCCAACAAACCTCCTGCAGCGCTACGATGCCGAATCCACGGTCCTTGAGCACATCGGCGAGTATGCGTGTGCTCCCGATGAAGTTGAGAGATTTGCAGTTCCACGAACCGAGTTTCCAATCGCTAGTCCTTTCTCGTCGCAGTGGTCTTCGCCGATGGTTCCGGTCCGTACTCTCTTGTTGATTGTTCGTTGCTTATGATTTTTAAAGGCTGGCTTGCAGGGCCTGACACCAAACCCCTCAAAGTTCCGGAGGACCATTTTTCCTTATTTCCGGAGGATCATGGTGCACAGTTTCACATAGAGTCCTTCGCTGGCACTCGGACGATGATCAGCAGCTCCTAACATGGGGAAGCCATGTTGTGAGCCTCTCCTAACATGGAGAACAGACGATCAGTAAGATTTGCACCTCCGGAAAGGAGCAAACCCTTCTTTCCTGACAGCATACGACCATAGTTCCCACCGAGCTTCCCTAAGGTTGCTCGTATTCAGGCCAGCGCCACGAGGTGGTAGGAGTTGCTCGGTAAGAGGCTAAGTACCGCGAGATGGGTTCTACTTTATTCCTTCAGGTACGCGAAGTACCATTGGTACGCTTTACCCAGCATTTGCCGTGCCTCACTTGTTACTTAGTTCGACCGTTAACCGTTCTTTAGGCGACGGTTACGCCCTGCGAGTACGATCGCGTGAAGCTACGACGACCCGAACGCGGTTTTTGTAACTTCCTCTCTGGAGCCACCATGTTAATTTGAGGTCCAAATCCGCGTAGCTGCGCGATGTTCAACTCGCGGTTCGGACGGCCAAATCACAAACGTAAGCGTACGGGTGGTGTGCTGTCGACTTTCAGACGGTCAGGCTGTACAGTCCAGTACCTGACAGTGGAAAGTCTAAGCAGCGTCCTTCGCTTCTTCTAACAGAGTCTTGTTCCGTAGAGTTGACGGCTCAAGACGCTGTTTGCTTATTAAGGGGAAGCTACACACTTGAGCGGAATTCCAGACGGCCAGGCTGTACAGTCCAGTACCTGGCGGTGGGAATTCCAACTTCGGTTGTAACTTTTGGCTTCGTCGAGATCTGGCACTAGTTTTCTGATTCCAGACTGGCAGGCTGTACAGTCCAGTACCTGATAGTGGGAATCACAAACTAGTTTAGGATCTTCAAGCTAAGTCATGCACTTAGTCAAATTTCCAGACGACCAGGCTGTACAGTCCAGTACCTGGTGGTGGGAAATTGACGTTTGAGATGACTTGGCTCTTACGAGAACTCAACACTTGTGTTCTGTTTCCAGACCGGCAGGCTGTACCTGACGGTGGGAAGCATTGGCAAGTGAAGATTTCGCCAAGTGTTTATTAGTTAAACTTTTCTAAGTTTCCAGACGGCTAATCTGTACAGTCCAGTACTTGGCAGTGGGAAACCTCGAAATGTTAACTTACCAAAGGAGTGTTCTCGAAAAGAAAAGGGTCCGATCTGTTCCGTGGGTAAAACAATACTCAAAAGTTGTATTTCAAAATTCGTCTTATATAGGGGTTTTTGGGAATACAATTGTAACTTAATTCTAAAGAGTGAAAGAGAAAGGATACTTTCTAAGGTTCCCATGTCCATCGTCGTTCGTTATAATCATTCAGTTCTGTTTTCTTAGAAACCAAGTTCTCGAGCAACTTTATGACCGGATGCCTAATGCATCGGTGCCTACATGTGCCCTTCCTATCCCTACCACTGCGATGCCGTATGCCTGGTGCATTATGGTACTTGTCTCACCGGGCCGACGATCGGTGCTGTAAGGAAATTCTATGCGGCCTATCAGTGTGAACAATCTATGCTGTAGTCCTTAACGACCGTGCCTGTACGTGAATTGTTTTCCTAACGCTTATCTCATCCGAGCGGTGATCGGTGCTGTAGGAAAATTCTATGCCCTATCTGTTACGTAAACATTCTATGCTGTAGCATTTTTACGACCTACGAATCGGCGTCTATGTGATCCTTTTTTCTAATGTTTACATTTTCTATCCGGGCGACCGCTCGTCGTGATCGTATGCAGTGTAAGCTGCGTGGTCGTAAATTTGTTTCTCCTAGCTACTCTCGCATCGTTCGTATCTAACCCTGCGTACATGGTCCTGTTTAGCTGTTCGGGTGATCGTTTTACGGCAGTTTTCACTTTCTTCTATCTGATGCCTAATTGTTCCCCTGGGTGTGTGAATTTTTCTTTCTGTTTCTAAGGATTCAATGAATTCTAACGTTGGGAACCATTCCTGATTAATTAATAGTGCAAATTCGGTTTCGGAATTGCAATCTGTCGCTAATCATAGTAATTTATAATTGATTACACTATGAGCGTACGCTCCTGATGGTCGCGTTTTTAACAATCTGCCTCTGAAGAAAGAGTCAAGAGTAACCAGCATGTACAAAAAATATTACTTCAATATTCAAATTCACAGAAAAAATCGAAAATTTATTTTATTTCATTTTCGTTCATGAAATAAAGTTGACTAATGTTGGTACAGATGCCAGGTCCTTAGGGGCAATTGGACTGTTTTGAATGCCTTGCAACGATTCCATCACATGCTACCCGAGGAAAAGTCCCGGATAAAGGATCGGTTCTAAATAACCTGGAAGGAATGGTCGGGAGGTACCTCCAGAGCCCGTGTAAACGTGGTACCCCTTACAAGTGTTCAACTTTTGCCACTATGTCTCTCAAAAAGCTCAAATAAATAAATATTTAATCTTATTCTGTATTTTACTATTTATTTGTGTTGTGTTCAGCTGATGGGAGAGCTGACTTTTGAGTAGTTACCATGAGCTAGCCAAATCTTGCTAGTAAACCCTTTCGGTGAAGGCGACGAGATGATATGTACAGTACACGCGATGGCTCGAGATTATTGAAAGGAAAATTATTAAAATTTAAAACAAGAACAATCACGAACCAAGAAAAAAACTGTGAAATTCTTTGGGGAACTAGCCACTAGAAAAACAAGTTGTTCATATTTTTTTCAATCGATATATGGGCTCTGTAGAATGGTCACAAATAATAAACGGCAAAAAATTAAAAATTGCCAGAAAGGTAGAACTTTCATGGTAGAACTTTGATGTACTTCAGTAAATCGTAAAGATATGACATTTAGCATTTCGTTTTGTTTTCATTGTTTTGGAAGCAACGACGTCCTTCTACGCGTTAATATGGAAGCAACGGTGCGCCTAAACGCGTCGATATGAAGGCAACGATGCGCCGTCACGCGTTGCTATGATAAAATAGTTCGACCGCCATCCGTTATAGCGCTTGGGTCGTGTTCGCCTGTTTTTAGCAAGAGTGGACTATATTGTTAATATATAATATTTGCTGCATACTATGCGGCAACTTATCGATGATATCTTAAATTAGACGGTGATCTTGGAGCAATGCCACCATGTTCAGTGCTCTCATGCTGTTCACCAGGTTTTCGAGTGCACTGAATTGTTTGAATCTTTCCTGATTTTATGAATACTAGAGACTAAGTCTCTGTATATCATTTCCGGGTTTCCGAAGTTCTGCTCTAATCGTTCCATGACCTTCGGAACGTTCGTAGGATCCAGCATCAGTTGTTGCACACTCTTGGCAGCTGGTCCTTTGAGAACTGAATGAAGCCTTGTTAAGGTCCGTTAGACCAGCACATTGGATATGGAACCATGCTATGCACTCGTCTCATGAAACCATATCATCCTTTGAATCTGGTTCAGTGCATAGCCGACAATGTCCCTTTTTGTTTACAATAAACTTTAAGGAAGACATGATCCTTGTCCTCTCTGGAGCCACCAATATTAGCACTGATCACTTTTTTTTAAGTATTTTTCGGATGAGTTGCAATTTCCGACTAAGATAGAATGGATTCCAGTACTAGTTACCAGCAATTTGGTTCTAAGCTTTTCTGTATATTTAATCAAGTTCTTCGAAGGCAACTGGGATCGTTCACTCAAAGAATGACAAACGTCTTGTCGGTTAGGAAGTGAAAACTGAACTGTATTTTCCAAAGAACCTCTTTATATTCATAATCTTTGGGAAATCGACCTATACATATTAATTAGTGTACCTTCAACCAATTCTAATTGGTATTCTAAATTCTTATTGCGAGAAATTCTAATACATATGGCACTCGAAGGCTTCGAAGTGGTTGGATATGCTGATGACGTTGTCATTATTGTACGAGGCAAATTCGAAAGTGTTATCGTGGAAAGAATGCAATCTGCCCTAAATCACACTTTTTCCTGGTGTCAAAAGTATCAACTAGGCATAAATCCTACAAAAACTTCCATTATCCCTTTCACCAAACGGAGAAAGGTACAACTGAAACCCCTTTTCTTGAATCAAACACAATTAGTTTATTCAAGTGAAGTAAAATATCTAGGTGTCATACTCGACGCAAAGCTTAATTGGAACTCTCATCTCCAATCAGTTGTGCAGAAAGGTCTCAATACACTTTGGGTTTGTGCAAAAGCCCGTGGTAAAAGATGGGGCCTAAAACCAAGTATGATCATGTGGATATATAAAACCATTGTCCGTTCCAGGACATCTTACGCTTCCCTTGTCTGGTGGCCTAAAACTAATGAGGCTGCTGCAAGGGCTAAGCTCAACAAAATCCAACGCACCGCTTGCATTGCCATCACTGGTGCAGTTCGTAGTACACCCACTTTGGCCCTAGACGCAATGCTTCACCTGCCCCGGTTAGATCAATTCATAAAGCTGGAAGCGGAAAAAGTGCTCTAAGGTTAAAGAGAACAAAAACACTGCTGTCGGGAGACCTTACGGGTCACCTCAGCATATTAAATGAATTTGCCATAAATCCCGCAATAGGAATTTGTAGTGACTGGATGGAAACGGTAGTCAATTATGACTTACCTTACGATGTGTTCATTCCTTCCCGCCAGGAGTGGGAAGGAGGTGGACCAACGTTCCAACAGGCTCTATAAATTTCTTCACAGATGGTTCGAAAATGAATAATCTGACAGGATCCGGAATCTATGGCCCTACAACAAAATTTCTGTCCACTTAGGACAGTGGCCCACAGTATTTCAGGCGGAAATATATGCAATACTAGAATGCGTGTTATTATGCCTGAGGAGAAAGTATAGATTTGCAAAATATGTATTTTCTCTGACGTAAGCAACAGATTAAGTCGCTTAACCTTCTGTCTGTGCTCAAAAAACTTACGTTGTCTTTGCTCTGGGGTCAAATTATTTAAATTGAAATTACTATAACTTTTTAATATTTGGCCAATTTCGGATTTTGGGGCTGTTTCGAAAGATAATTTAATCATCTTTCACTGTTTTGTACCCTTGTTCACCAAAACCCCTCCCGCGATGTACCCCCACCTATAGTCAATCTTTGGTGACGACCTGAAAGATGATAAAATTATCTTTCGAAACAGCCCCAAAAATCCAAAATTGGCCAAACATTAAAATAGTTATAGCAATTTCAATTTGGGGTCAATTTGACCCCAGAGCACAGACAACGTAAGTTTTTTTGAGCACAGACAGAAGGTTAAGCGACTTAAGTGCCGCTTGGCTGTCAGAGAAAATACATATTTCCATCCAGTCACTACAAATTCCTATTGCGGGATTTATGGCAAATTCATTTAATATGCTGAGGTGACCCGTAAGGTCTCCCGACAGCAGTGTTTTTGTTCTCTTTAACCTTAGAGCACTTTTTCCGTTTCCAGCTTTATGAATTGATCTAACTGGGGCAGGTGAAGCATTGCGTCTAGGGCCAAAGTGGTGTACTACGAACTGCACCAGTGATGGCAATGCAAGCGGTGCGTTGTTTTTTAAAAAGGTCACTGTAGCGCATATTTTCAAGATTTTTCAAGCGAATTTGCACCTAGGAGACAGATCTTGGCGAGTTTTACCAAACTACCAAAAATTAGGAGAATCGGTAGAAAACTAAAAAATGGCAGCCACTCAAAGTGGCCTGGGGTCATATTGACCCCAGAGCACAGACAAAAGGTTAACAACTACACTACACTACTGCGGGATCTCAGACTCTGCTCTGTAAAAATGGAACTGAACAACTATATGGTCAGTCAAATCACATCAAACTGGAATGCACTTCCCCATACGAGCCAATCCAGAAGGCTCGTAACGATTAACCCCAAGAAAACCCAACAACTATTAGGTCTCAACAAAAGGGATCTCAACATCTACACCGGTCTAATAACTGGACACTGCCCCTGCAGATACCATCTACAAAAGATCGGAGCAATCCAAACCTCAAATTGCCGCTTCTGTGACGAGGAGAGAGAAACGTCAGAACACATCCTCTGCTATTGCAGTGCACTCACCCAACGTAGGTTCAAAGTTCTCAGCAAGCCCTTTTAGGGCCTGCTGATATATGGATCTTATCCCCCAAGGACGTGGTTGGCTTCATAAAGCTAGTCTCGCCAGAATGGGGGAGTCACATACTGTTACTCAGGATCTCTATTCATTAATAATAGATGGTCTTGAGTTCAGTCGATACCAAGGTATCTCAGTGACAAACATGTTACTGAGATAACTTGCGTATTTCACAGCAAAAGGGTATATCACAATAGTCCTAAAATCTGGACGCAGTGATCTTCACCCGACAAACGAGGAAAAAAAAAGATGGCACTCTTATAATTTAGGTGCTGACCTCTAAAAGCCCATAGCTAAAGTACCTGCAATTCTAATTAGAAGAGTCTCAAATTGCATCCAACATGGAATGCAATTTCTAATTGTCGCAACACCTATCGTGCAAATACTTATGAATGGCGCCATCTGCTATCGTAAAGGATAAAAGTTCTAATGCAAGAGGCAATCTTGCAAGCAAAAGATAATGAATGGAAAATTACTAATAAATGGAATTACTAAAACCATAAACTGCATCTGCATCTAGGTTCCTATCGTGAGAATGTTTATTTTACCCGATATGAGCAACGCTTGAGAAGCGATCATATCTAAAATAAACATACATTTCGTAAATGGTTTACTAACTAGAATTTGCTCTTCCTGGGAGGTAACCTATCTAGAATAAACATATGCTAATGTTTCCTACATTTATGGTTTGAAAACATAGATTTCTAATCTGTCCTGTGACTGGCATATGGCTCTGATGATATGAACACTTGGATTAACTCGTGTAATGAAATTTGAAATGAAATTGTTAAAACCATTTGTAACACCAAGCCAGTTGATGGCATCTATGAATGCATCTAATTCATCGGCTGCCCCATCGTACATAGGTACGATGGCTGTTGCCTGTTTCATATCAAATGGAGCAGTCGCCATTGTTCGTTTATTTGATCTTTTAGGCGATTTTTGATTAGATTTTATACTTTTCGAAGTGTGCTCATACGCAGTGGTGGTTTTGGTTATGCCAATTACCGAATGAGTACTTTTGTGTACCTTTGTGTGCAAATTTAATATCTCTAATTTATGGTTTACTATGCGTTTGATCTCTAAGTGCCAAAATCTAGTGTTTTTAGCGATAGTTTGGAATTCAGTATCTCCTAAATTATTATATTCTTATTGTAAATAATTTTCAATTTCTGCTTTCAATGTATTACTACGTTTTTCTTTTTGACGCAGTAAGTCAGTTGTTACTTTAGTGTTTATTGCTTTTATCCAAATAAATATGTAATTTATGTAATTGTTCATAAGCTTGCATTTGCTTATTCTAAATGATTCTAAATTCTAAATGATTCACTTATCCTTCTTTGTTTCTAATGGTTCATCTTTTAGAGGTAACCACGAAATAGGGTCATCACCAGGTAATCACACGTTGAATTACCTCTTCCCAGTTTTGAGGATCCTTATGCTCACTCATTGGGATAAATGCAGGATTATTTACTTTCTTATGTTCAATATCATTGAGGAATTTCATGAATTCTTTCCAATCATCCATTATTTTGAATTTTCATTAGATTCTTAAGTTCTTAAAATTCATATTTCGTTTTATCAAATCCAAAATTTTGTTTTATCAATTTGTATTTTTTCTTTTAGACTATTGTATTTTTATTTGGGCTTATTCTACGAGTCGAATGACGTGAGGTGAGTCGATTTTAGCAATTCTCACGTGAGGTGACCATGTTATTCAAATGGGGCTATACGACTCTTCTCACGTCATTCGAGCAATCTCACGTCACTCCACTCGTAGAATAAGCCCAATTTTTCCAAATGTTTGTTATTTTTCCAAAATTGTTTTTTTGTTTATATCGTTACTCTCAAATTGTAAAATAAAATTTGCATTTTCTATTATCAAAATAATAAAACATAACTAAACTACTCACCAACTGCTGTATGATTAATTGCTTTGATGTCTGTGATGGTCCGATTCTGCTGGTTGCCGTTCGACCGGGTGCTCCGTGTTGATTTATTTTTCGTTTTCTCCGCTCCAGCCGCAATAAACAATTTGCACTTGAATCGTTGCACTCGTTTAGATGATCATTTCATTTATTTTTTTTTTTTGAGGCATCTCGGACTTCGGATATTAACGATTAATTAACGATTAACGGAGCGACTACTCGATCTAGAGTTGAGAATAGGAATGACTTTATTTTCATTTGGAACTTAAGAAGTAAGTTTGAACATAACAGAAAATAGGAAGAAGGCTGATGGTTTAAAACAATAATGAAAGAACGACGCGCTAGCTTTGTTTGGTAAACTGTTTGGGTCTTGCATATGCGTGTTATTTATTGCGCGAGTTGAATAATTTGCTGTTGGATTTTCTTTTTAAAAAAGAACACTCTTCACTTACTGCTAGACTAAGACTAACTTTATTGAACTACCTTACTTAACTCCTAACCGATGGCCACACTCGATACTGCTGCTTCAGCACTTTACTCGATGGGTCCCAAGTCCGATCGACTGACCTATTGATCGCGGTTGCGATGTGCATCGTTTCTGCTGACTCCGACAAGAATGTTGTGAACTTCGGGTGGCAACATAGTTAACTTGCCCGCCTTAGTTATGAGGCTCCGTCCGAATGATTTCTTCTAAGTTCGCATGGCGGAAGCTAAACGTGACGTCTTTGGTTGTTGGTACTTCCAATGGGTTTGTGGCTTCATTTCGATTTTCATAGTTTGCCTGCGAATGAAAATACTAAGAAAAATGGCTAAGCCAATTATGATGGGGGTGAGAGAGAATGTTCCGAAGATCGTCCAAGGTGTCCAATTTATGCTGTTGTTTTCCAACCGTATCAGATCCAAATCTTTTCTCGTTTCTGTCTGGAGAAAATTTAGATGTTCCAAACTGAGATTAGGGATGTGTTGATCTTTGACTATGGTTAGTCCGTCCAAAAATAGACGTATTGGTTTTCCGTTCAAGTGCCTTATGGTGTTGCTGACCATAATGTAGCTTACGTTGACCGTACAATTGTCATATGAGATCAAGTATGATCCCGTGAGATTTCGTTCGGAAAATCCACAATCTGAATTCATAGTATAGTTTCTTGTAGTAGAAACTAGCAAGTGGTGATCATCAATGGAGATTATTTCATCTGATACTGGATATGAAGTATAATTACAGATGGCTGGCTGTCCTCGTATAAGGTTTGAAATGCATGTAGAGTTTTCGAGGTTATTTCGTCGGATCGGAATATAGATGGAGTTAGAGATGGTACAATGTAAATTTCATTGTCATGAAATATGAAATTCCGGTTTGGTAGATGGATTTGTTCTTTGTTGTTGGTGATCGGATGAATGTGAACCTTCGTGTACGTTTTCCATATGAGCTTAGGCAGTTTGATCAAGAGTGCGATTTCCTTTCCGTTGGTGGCTATGGAGGTGGATGCATAGGAGATAGCTTCTGCTGCTGTGGCAACGCTTATGTTTTCCCTAGCTAAGTCGTGAATGAAAGTAGTGGTTTCTTTGTTACTGAGAATAATAATATTTAGTATTCCTATTTTGGCTAAAGTTATTGTTTCAAGGATTTGTTCTAGTGTCTGGGAGATAATTTTTAGATTTTCTAAAATTGATATACTATGAAATTCATTGGATTTAGAATTGAACAACTGTATGGCTTCTTTGGTTTTAAAAGCAACTTCCTTTAACTGAATAGTCATTTCCCTGTTTATTTTTACCTGTTGATTATTATTTATTACAAGATTGTTTATGGAGGAGTTAATTAGTTTCAAATCATCGGCGTCTGGGGTACCTGCTATGTATTTCCAAATAGTGCCTACTCTATCCCAGCGTTTTTGCCGTCGAATAGGTGTTATTCTCTGAAGGAGCATATCTATGTAATTGAATTGATTAAGTACAATAGATGAAAATTGATTTTTCTGCAAATCCTCAAACTGATTCTTTAATATGTCTACATATATTCGAATAGAAGAAATATTAAAATGATGAATATAATAATATGATCCGTTTTGAATTCGTCCAGTTCCATGGTCAAGCAAGATTAAAGGTTGTCCATCTAGTTTTTGTATAGTTATCGTCTGAGTTACGGAAAGTTCGAATGTCCAAAGCCTAGAATGAAGGAGACTATACGTTACTTTAATTGTCTTATTTTAATGTCGTCTTTGTGAATTCGTCTGCCTTCCTGGGTTGTCACTGTACTCTTATTAACTTTATCAATTTAAATTTTTTTTGACCCGAGGTTTGTGTTTTATTCGTTGTCTTGTCTTTTCGTAAACTTCTTGATTTGTTTCTGGGTCAACTGCTTTCCTGTTTTTATTATGATATTCGAGGTCTTTTTTCTGTTTCTGGATCAAGTTTCTATGAACGTCATTAATAATGGAAGGACTTCTTGCAGAAGGCAAAATGACTTCCAGTGGAGTATGTTTTGTTGAACTGTGTATCGTATTATTGTATTTAGTCAAGGAAAGGATAAGGAGGTCATGGAGGTTTGTATTAGGATTTTCAGCTTTGGTGATCCTATAAATTTCTAGAATTGTCGAATGGAAACGTTCAACAATACCGTTCATTTCACTACGTCCAGTGGCCGTAATGTATGTTTGTATTCCATGCGTATTATAAAAATTTATTAGTTCGCCTGTTGCAAAGGATTTTTCTCCGTCCATAACTAGTACGTCAGGAGTTTTGTATTTAGTCAATATGTCTTCAATTGCCGGAATCAAGTCAACAGCTGCTCTGGAAATTTAGAAAACTTGTCAATGTACGTCAGGAATGTTTCGTTTTCGAGAAAAAGGATATCTATATGGGCTATCTCGAAAGCGGATTTAGGAATGGGGGTTTCTTGGAGGGGATATTTGATCGGACTACGATCATATTTATTTTCATGGCAAATTTTACAATTGGTTGTGAAGTCATGAACCTTTTGAGAAAGCTTTGGAAAGTAAAGCTTCCTTAAAAGTTGTAATTTATTTTCTTCGGCACCTCTATGTGCACGATGATGTTCTTTCCGAATTACGTCCCATTGCTCATCTTCTTGCTTGATGTCAATCAATTGATGTTGAGAAAAACGGATTTTTAATGACCTTGTATGTCCAAAATGCTTTCTATAGGTATACCTCGATTATATGGACTTTTCGATGAAAAAGTCCATATAATCGAATTTTCCATATAATCGAAGCAATTTTTTTTTCTCGAAATTTGTGTTACACGATGAAATAAGTCTTAAAAGTTGAAAGAAAATATCCATATATTGCCTTACAGTCTAATCCGCATGTTTGGGCTCATTTTATGATAACTCAGTAGATTATGATTTTATATAAGAACGTAACCTTTTTTCCAGCCGCTTGTTTCTAAGATTACATTAATAATGAAGACTTCGCCCAGCTCAATGTGAACATACCAATATACTTATCCACGAATTCTATCTACAGTGCCTTCCTGTTTCAGCAACAAAGTAAACACTGAGTGGTCGAGAAAGGTATATGTTAGATTCAAAAACTGGCTTTATATAGAAGGACTGACACTTGTCCTCTTTTGATTTGATCGCAGCAAATCGAAACCGATGTAAAGTTTTGTCCTATTGTCTCCTTATGAAAATTGGCTGGATTGGACTATGGGCTCAGAAGATATGGCCAAAATGCATTTGTTTATGCAAAAATCGCGTAGAAAGAGTCTCACTTTTCTGACACTTATCTTTAAAAGATCTCCTTGCAACAAGTTGCGTTTGATTGATATTCTTAAAAAGAATTTAAATCAATGTAAATAAGGGGCTCTATCCACGTATCAGTGTCATTTTTAAAAGAATCAATTGACATTTCCCGCCAAAAAATGTATTTAGTTTTATTGTCTCAGTCAATTCTTTGACTTATTTAAGTTCAACTTTTTCACAAAATTCATATTTTAGAACCAAAAACAATCGGAAAACTGCCGCACGTTTGAAGAATTGGATTTGGCCTTATTTTAATTCAAAATCGGGCGAATGTTAGGTCAAGCTCGGAAACCAGCACTATTCGTCAAAAAGTATGGCGTCAAAAAGTATGGGTTCTTTGGGAAAGTTGTCCTCAAAAAATTGAAGAATCGATTGAGCGAATAAAAATTTTTGACGGGAAAGGTCAATTGCACAGTGCACCTACACCTGCTAAGTGGAATATTAAAGGATAAACTGTTTTGGCTATTTTGGACTATGTTCGTATGTTAAAGCAGAGCTGTATTTTGCAACGGGTTTAAAAATTCAAAACGACGCACAGTGGCGGGCCCTCATAAAAATCCGGTACAAAACTTGAGATTGCATTCAAAATTTCACCACCGCGCGCTGTTGTATTTTGTACAACACTAAAGAAAAACACATTGCTCACATTACACAGCACTCTGCGCTCAAAACTCTCGACGGTGATCAACACGCGTCGGAGTCGTCCGCCGCGGCTAAACATTGGGCGGCTACAAGACGGTAGACTAGCCCAAGACTACGCGCAGCAGCTGGAAGTGGCACTCCCAACGGAAGAGCAGCTAGGCGCAGCATCTCTTGAAGATGGCTGGAGAGATATTCGATCCGCCATTGGAAGCACCGCAACCGCTGCACTAGGCACGGTGGCTCCGGATCAGAGAAACGACTGGTATGACGGCGAATGTGAGCAGTTAGTTGAGGAGAAGAATGCAGCATGGGCGAGATTGCTGCAACACCGCACGAGGGCGAACGAGGCACGATATAAACGGGCGCGGAACAGACAAAACTCGATTTTCCGGAGGAAAAAGCGCCAGCAGGAAGATCGAGACCGTGAAGAGACGGAGGAACTGTACCGCGCTAATAACGCACGAAAGTTTTATGAGAAGTTGAACCGTTCACGTAAGGGCCACGTGCCACAGCCCGATATGTGTAAGGACATAAACGGGAACCTTCTTACGAACGAGCGTGAGGTGATCCAAAGGTGGCGGCAGCACTACGAAGAGCACCTGAATGGCGATATGGCAGACAACGGTGGCGGTATGGTAATGAACCTAGGAGCACGCGCGCAGGACATGCGACTTCCGGCTCCGAATCTCCAGGAAATCCAGGAGGAGATCGGCCGGCTGTAAAACAACAAAGCCCCTGGAGTTGACCAACTACCAGGAGAGATTTTTAAACACGGTGGTGAGGCACTGGCTAGAGCGCTGCACTGGGTGATTACAAAGGTTTGGGAGGATGAGGTTCTGCCGCAGGAGTGGATGGAAGGTGTCGTGTGTCCCATCTACAAAAAGGGCGATAAGCTGGATTGTAGCAACTACAAGGTACTCTCCCAAATTTTATGCCGTCGACTAACACCAATTGCAAGAGAGTTCGTGGGGCAGTACCAGGCGGGATTTATGGGTGAACGCTCTACCACAGACCAGGTGTTCGCCATACGTCAGGTATTGCAGAAATGCCGCGAATACAACGTGCCCACACATCATCTATTTATCGACTTCAAAGCCGCATATGATACAATCGATCGGGACCAGCTATGGCAGCTAATGCACGAAAACGGATTTCCGGATAAACTGATACGGTTGATCAAGGCGACGATGGATCGGGTGATGTGCGTAGTTCGAGTTTCAGGGGCATTCTCGAGTCCTTCGAAACGCGTAGAGGGTTACGGCAAGGTGATGGTCTTTCGTGTCTGCTATTCAACATCGCTTTGGAGGGAGTAATACGAAGGGCAGGGGTTGACACGAGTGGTACGATTTTCACGAAGTTCGCCCAGTTATTTGGCTTCGCCGACGAAATTGATATCATGGCACGTTACTTTGAGAGGATGGAGGAAGCCTAAATCAGACTGAAAAGCGAAGCTAAACGGATTGGACTAGTCATCAACACGTCGAAGACGAAGTACATGATAGAAAGAGGCTCAAGCGAGGTCAATGTAAGCCACCCACCACGAGTTTCTATCGGTCGTGACGAAATCGAGGTGGTTGAAGAATTCGTGTACTTGGGCTCACTGGTGGCCGCCGATGACGATACCAGCAGAGAAATTCGGAGACGCATAGTGGCTGGAAATCGTACGTACTTTGGACTCCGCAAGACGCTCCGATCGAATAGAGTTCGCCGCCGTACCAAACTGACTATCTACAAAACGCTTATAAGACCGGTAGTTCTCTACGGACACGAGACCTGGACGATGCTCGTGGAGGACCAACGCGCACTGGGAGTTTTCGAAAGGAAAGTGTTGCGTACCATCTATGGTGGGGTGCAGATGGCGGACGGTACGTGGAGGAGGCGAATGAACCACGAGTTGCATCAGCTGTTGGGAGAACCATCCATCGTTCACACCGCAAAAATCGGAAGACTGCGGTGGGCCGGGCACGTAGCCAGAATGTCGGACAGTAATCCGGTGAAAATGGTTCTCGACAACGATCCGACGGGAACAAGAAGGCGAGGTGCACAGCGGGCAAGGTGGATCGATCAGGTGGAGGACGACTTGCGGACCCTCCGCAGACTGCGTGGTTGGCGAAGTGCAGCCTTGAACCGAGCTGAATGGAGAAGTCTTTTATGTGCAGCACAGGCCACTCCGGCCTTAGTCTGATGATAAATAAATCACATTACACAGCATAGATCGTTTCAGGATCACGCTTTGCTGTACGGTTTAGCAGCAATTGATTTTAGAAACTGATAACAAGAACATTCTAAAGATATTCAATTTCTTTTCCTACCGTTGAGCGTCAGTATAATCCTTAAGCCTTGTGCTGAACAAATGTGAATACCAGGATATTCGACATCATTTATTTAAACATGAAGACTGCTCGAAGAATTTTCAGTTTTTTACATTCAAATAATTATCAAGTTCATCCAGAAGAATAAATGCCAGGTTTGAAAACCATTTGGAACTTTATGTATCACATATTGAAATAAACTCTTCCAGTTTCGTGGATATACCTAAAAAATCAGTCTCAGTGGGTCCGGTTTGCTAAATGTTAATGCATCATCCGTCCTTCTATACTTAATTCCATGCACCAAAAGCAGAAAAAGGTTGGGAGCAATGACAATCACATCTTATCACTTGCTCCGCATACTGTCAGTCTGACAATTCACTTCACGTTTTCGTATGGCAGAGATGACCAAAAATACGCATTATTTTTCACCACCTATTTGTAAGGCCGTGGCCGTGGCTGTTGCAGATTAAAGAATTATATACTTATCATTATATACAATGAAATTTTCCAACGCGAAAATGGTAAATCAATCAAGTCAATCGAACATATGACTCAGAGTGCATCTCCATATATAACATCACAACATGCCTTACGGGCCTTTATTTGCCCCAATGTACCATAATAAATATACAATCAATGTAAAATATGACTTACAATATTCAACATCTTTTTAAAAACCCAAAACACAAAAAAAAATGAGCGAAAAAAAATGTCCATATAATCGAGGTAAAAAGTCCATATAATCGAAGTCCATATAATCGAGGGTCCATATAATCGAGGGTCCATATAATCGAGGTAAACCTGTATATACTTCTTGCAATTTTCCATTATTTCCTCAGTTGTTAAAATTCCGTTTAACTTATTAGTATCAAAATGATTTTTAATACCTGCAAAAGAGAATTTTCGTTAATATCTGGAATTTGAATATTGATTCTAATGAATTTTTCAAATGGTGTTTCAGTAATGATTCGTGGTGGACCTTGCTTCCAGAATCACCTGGTGTCTGAATACATTTATTGGGGGCTTCCGTGGATTTTATGTAGAAATGGTCGCTTTCTTCAGCCGAGTGCTGCGTGCCGGTCATCGAATAAACTATACGACTAAGAGCATCAGCCATAACATTGCTCTTGCCAGGTTTGTATTCGATAATATGGTCATGCTCGTTTAGGTACGCTTTCCAGCGCTTCAACTTCGCATTCGTATTTTTAGCTGACAACGCAAATGTTAGCGGTTGGTGATCTGTTAGTATTTTTACTTTGGTACCATATAGGTAGTTCCTAAAAGTTTGTAGGGCCCAATAAATGGCTAACATCTCTTTCTCTGGTACCGAATATCCTTCTTCGGACTTAGAAAAAGTTCTAGAGGCAAAGTGGATGGGTTTATCTTTACCTGTTTCACCTTGAGATATAACTGCTCCGATGGCAAAGTCGGATGCATCCGTCGTAAGTAAAAATGTGTTTTTGTAATCAGGATAAATCAATATGTCTGAGGAAGATAAAATGCTTCTCATCTTCCTGAAACAAGATTTCATTTTCGTCTAATTTATTTTTTTTATTGGAAGTAACTCCTCCCTCTTAAAAGGTTTGTAAGAGGTTTTGCAATCTTTGCAAAATCTTTTACAAATCGTCTGTAATAGCCAGTCATTCCCAAGAATGATCTTAGCTGTTTGATCGTTGCTGGTTCTGGAAAATTTTCGATCACTTCAATTTTCTTTGAATTTGGTTTGATACCGTCCGATGTGATAATGTATCCAAGGAACTCGATCTCTTTCTGTAAAAATTCTGATTTGTCTAGCTGGACTTTTAAGTTAGCTTCATTCAAAGCTTTCAAAATTAACTCTAAGTTCAGTAGCGTTTCCTCGAGAGTTTTGCCAATAATAATAACGTCGTCAATATAGACGTAACAAATTTTTCCAATGTACTTCCTTAATACATCATCGATTGCTCGTTGAAATATTGCGGAGCATTTTTAGTCCAAATGGCATACGAGTAAATCTGCATTTTGCATTATTAATCGAGAATGCAGTTTTCTCGATGTCGTTCTCCTTCATTTTTATCTGGTGAAAACCAGAGGCTAAATCAAGAGTGACAAAATATTGTTGATCCTTCAATTGATCAATTACGTAATTTATTTCGGGCATCGGATATCTGTCCGAAATAGTTCTTTCATTTAATTTACGGTAGTCGATTACCATCCGAAATTTTTTCTCTCCTGAGGCATCGGATTTTTTTTGGAACAATCCATACCGGAGATGTCCAAGCGGATCGCGATGGTCTTATTATACCATCGTTCAAAAGTTTATCCACCTGTTTGTTCACCTCTTCAGCATATGCAGCTGGATATGGGTAAACTCTCTGGTGAATAGGGGTATCATCAATGGTGTTAATAGTGCATTGAACTACAGTGCTACAAGTCAGATTTTCATCTGGTTTATGGAACACTTGTTCGTGCCGATTCAGTACCTCGAGAAGCCTATCTTTTTCATTGGGAGAAAGATGAGACGTTCTAAACATTTGTCCGGTGGCGGATTTTGAATGAGGTGTGACGTGGTCTGATATACTGTTTGGTTGGAAAGTTGCTTGAACCTCGTTAGTTTCATTATGTTGGGGGTTATCTGAAGTTATTCTAGCTATAGGGGAATATTGTAAAAGCGGTATTGACAAGCAGTCATCGTCTTTCCTAAGTTGGAGAGTTTTATTACCGAGGTCAATTTTCGCATCAAGTGCATTTTCGTGCAGTATTCCGGTTCCTATTATACCATGGAAGAATGGATGAAAGTCATGTAGTAAAAATTGAGCTCTAAAATCTATTTTTGGTCTGAAAAAATCAATATCAACCGCAGTTTTAGCATTAAATTTTCCATTAGCACTTCCAATGCCGTTTGCAGCGAAATGATATGGTTTTGCCAATGAATAATTATTTGCCAGCATTGGATGTATGAGATTGATATTCGCTCCAGTGTCAATAAGAAAAGGGAAATCGCCAATGTTAGTTTTTAAATTAATTTATGGCATCGTTGGTGTTACCAACGGGGGAGCCATTCTAAAATTTTTGCTGATTGTGAGTCTGACGATGGAGGTTCTGGCACATTGACTCCAGATGGTTTTCCTATTTCAACGTCGTGTTGAGGCGGTTGGTCATATGAGCTGTCATAGGAACCATCGTTCCAGTACTGTTCATCAAAATAGCCATAACTGTATAAATCGGTATCATCATAGTAATCATGCATACCTTCAAGTGGATGAGCTTGCCTTTTGATGGGTTGGAATTGTGCTGATGGATATGGGCGCTTTAAATTCATTATTGGTCTGTTACCGTAATCTAGAATTTTTGTTTGTTGACTGGTGTCAACTTCCATTGGTTCGGGTTTAGACGAATTATGAAACGGGTTTCTCTGTGGGTTTAGATTTTGTCTGAAAGGGTTTTGAGAAAACGGATTTTGCGAAAACGGATTTGGCCTTGGAGGTGCAATATGATTCTGGGGGAATGGCCTTTGGGGTGGAAAACGATTATAAAATGGGTTGATTGGTGGAGGTCTTCGTGGCGGTACTGGTGGAAATGCGAATAATCTGGTTTGTGGTGTGTTCATCCTAGGAGGCAATTTGGGTGCATCACGTGGTTTGGGAGTAGACTGACCACCAAACTCGTTTCGGTAGGAGCGGATCTAAGATCCATATTGAAGTACTCCACGCAAAATTGTAAGCTTGTCCTAAGGACTGAGGTTTAGTGCTTTTCAATAAAATACTCAACGTTTTGTCAAGACCTCTGATAAAAGCGTCTAGTGCTTTATCTCGGAAGTAATCAATATGTGCTGCGGCATTAAGTTTCATTTTATCGTCCGTTTGCACTTGAACTATAATTAAAGATAGTAATTCATTTACCCTGCTATAATAACTATTTAGAGTTTCATCGGGAGATTTTTTAGTTGACGTAAGTTGATAGTCTAATGTTTTAATATCTCTTTGATCCCTATAGTAACATACACTCTGTTGTACATTAGTAGCTCCGTTTTGTTTGTATGTTTCTAAGAGGGATTCGGCGTCGGACAACCAGTCGACGAGTCTGGTTGGATCGCCGTTGAAAGAACTTAAATCACGGACAAGGTCCGGTACTTTTCCCAACTCGAGAAACTGCTGAGTGGTCATTTCTCCGACCGCAGGTGGAACTACAGGGGGCAATCTGATTTTGATTTTTGTCACTTCAAAATTAACACAAACTTTTTGTTCACAAACTTTTTGTTTCACTGTTCTTTCACAATTTTATATGTAAACTTGCACTTTGTATGAGGATTGTGATTAATAAAAATGTGTTACTTACATTCTTGCCAACAACAGCATAGTTGGACTTTTTGGGTTGAGTCTGCTAGAGTGGTTGGGCCTTCGCTCCTAGTGGGGGAAAATCAGGCAGCTACTTCAGGGTGATCCGTTTTACAGATGGCTGCTACTCTGGTCCCTGATAGCGATCGAGCGTCTGCTGCTGTGTCCTGATTTTCGCTTCGTCTTCTGTGATGAGGGCTCGTTGGACCGGAGATGTGAATGCTTGGCTCTTTGAACCAACTACGGATTTGGTGATTTATCACTTTTTAAGATTTTTTGCACTTCACTTTTTATACGATTTTTTCACCACTGACACTATACCGTTCCCACACGCGGAGGTCCCTATTCGGGCGCCAGTTGAATAATTTGCTGTTGGATTTTCTTTTTAAAAAAGAACACTCTTCACTTACTGCTAGACTAAGACTAACTTTATTGAACTACCTTACTTAACTCCTAACCGATGGCCACACTCGATACTGCTGCTTCAGCACTTTACTCGATGGGTCCCAAGTCCGATCGACTGACCTATTGATCGCGGTTGCGATGTGCATCGTTTCTGCTGACTCCGACAAGAATGTTGTGGACTCCGGGTGGCAACATAGTTAACTCGCGCATATGGAAGCACTTTAAAAAGGTTATGGAAATAAGGAAAAGGTTTCGTTACTGACTGCATGTTTGAAAAGTAAGGGATTTGGTTGTAGGTTTCTGTCCCAAGTAACATTTTAAGATTTATGATTTACTACAAGAGTATTTGAATCCTACAACAATAAAACCATAGTCAAGACATTTTATTCTTTATCGCTAACATCAAAACCTCTTGGAGAGTAGTATCTGCCTAGTTGGCCCACTCTTGAAATGGTTTTGAAGGGTAAATGCAAGACGGGTTTCAAGATCAGAATATGACAAAACATGAATACGAATTCGGCACCAAAAACCTTTCGTAATCTATTTGTAAACCATTATAAAAGACAGTTGGCCTCATTTGCAACCTTTTCTAAGCCACTTAATCTTGATGCCTGCGGAAATCTCTAGATCTAGCTTTATGCAAACATTCACATGAAATAATAAAATACGTTCAGTATCAACAAAATTAATTAAAGTTTATTGTACATGAAACCATAAAATGCCATAATCAAATATTGAAATCTAATATTTATAATCATCGAGAAAAATAATCAAAGCAGATTTGATGTATGATGCTTAAATTTTTGGTGCCGAATGAGATTTATTGTATCATATAGTGCGAAACTTCGATATAACTGATGCGCTCCCAGTAAACCTCGTTTTAAATATTATTTTTTGAAAAACAAATTGTTGTTAAATTTGCGCTTATCTGTTAATTGCGTATTATTTAATTGTTTTATTATTTGCAGCTGATTTGTTTATAAAAGGTCATATAAAATCATAAATGTAATGCAGTACTAAAAGATTTTTCGTCTCAAATTCTCTCCTAATGTGCAGTGAAAAAAATATGGCGATGGCATCCGAGATGATTTCTCGCTATCCATTTATTCACATTGCTTTGCTTCGATGAAATTATCAATAAAATCATAATGTTTAGATATGGCATGTATGAAGGCTCGAATGACTGTTTTAAATGCTGAATGGTCATTTTTCGACATATATGGTGACCATAACTAGAGTGAATTTGACAGTTCATGTTTACTAAACGAAAGAAAAACACAGGGCATGGATAGAATTTGGATTGAACTCAAATCGACCATTTAATACACGTAAGTAAAACATGAAGTACTGAACTAGTGGTGACGGCGCTTTATCAGTCGGACACATCAAAAAAACGTTTCCGTGACACTGTTAGAAAAGTAGAAAAGTGAAACTTTTTTAGCGTCTGGAGCGGGTCTACGCGGTGTTTTTCCTCTATGTTGTATTATTTAAAGTTTGTTACCTCGTGATTTCGGAAATGAATATTTCGATATCAAGTTGATTTATATAGCTGAAAATTGGTTAGGATGCATATTATGAGTAAGCAAGCAGCGTGATGATGTTTCAGAGCTATTTTTGCAATAATGAAGGATTCAGCTCTTACTACTCGACTTTACTTTCCCACTTTTTGGTTTTGTTTTTTCAGAGGTGCGGTGTTTGTATTTTATAAGACTCTTTATGTAGCAAGCACAAGTGCCAATTGATCTGATTTAAAGCCGACAGTAACTTTTATAGTAACGAAACTACTTTAAGAAGTATTTCATCATGACAAATAAAATGAACATCAAGGAGTTTTAATGGTATTTCCACGGCAGGTTTAATCAAAGCATGGACTGCCCTAATAAATTCCTATTTAAAAGTTCATAGTATTCGGAATTAATAACCTGTCACAAAAGGTTTTGGCAACAGCTTGAAGATGGATCATAATTCAGGCGTGGTAAATGCTTTATCAAAACTGGAGAGCAAGCCTATTGCCATAATAAATAACATCGAATGCCAAAGAGCTGTATGAATGTTACTTGGGGTGTCACGCTGAGTAAGTGTTTAATTTATGACGGTAAGAATGCGGGTCAAGAAATATTGAAACAAGGTTTTTTGGAGAACTGTACTACGACAACTCCCTCCTTAAAAAGAATGGTGTAACCATTCAAAAGTAATGACAAAAATATAAAAAATTAGGCGGTCGTTTTAACATTCTGTTTTTCTTCACAATTTTTTTTTCTCATTGAGATTTGTATTTAATTAATCATGTTCGATGCACTTTTAAAATATTTGCAGTTGTATGATGTTTGATAGTACCATTCGATTCGTCTAGATCTATAATTATGTAAGGGCCATCTTGTACAATATCTAATTTTTTTCTATTTTCCAATTTTAAGTAAACTTTATCTCCTATGTATAATTTTGTGGGTGTTATATCTTTATTTGCTTCTTCGGTTCTAGAATATTTGACGTTTTCTATTTTCCTGATTACTTCATTGTGTATAAGCTGTAATTTATATCGAATTTCATTTAAGTATGAGTTGTGTTTATAAATTGGAGTAATTTGGTTTAAACCTATCTGATCAAATGCATTAACTGATTTTCCGTAAACTATTTCAAAAGGGGTATAGTTGTGTTCCGAATTGGGAGTAGTATTATAACTAAAACAGTAATATGATAACCATTCATCCCAATTATCTTTAAGGTCGTTGACAAAAATTCTCAGATATTCGTTTAAACATCTGTGATTTCTTTCCAACGCTCCTAAAGTTTGTGGATGATAAGCCGTTGCTAGTATGTGGTCAATTTTGAGCAATCTACAAACTGAGTCAAAGATACCTTTGTATTCTGTACCTTGATCTGTTCGAATTGCTTTCATTGGTCCATATATCAAAATACATCCTTCGACTACAGCTCTGGCAATCGTATCGGCTGATTTATCCGGGATTGGTATAGCTATGACATATTTACTCAGATCGCATTGTATAGTAACTGCGTATCTGTTTCCTTTGTTACTCATCGTAAACGGTCCAATCGTATCTATTGCAACTATGTCAAATGTTTTGCATGGAGTTGAAGTTTTTACCATTTTACTTTGTACTGACGAAAAATGTTTGTTCCTTTTACAAATTTCGCAAGATTTAACATATTTAGTAACTGAGTATTTCATATTTGACCAAGTAGGGGGAATGACGGCTTTGGCAGGTTTTGTTCTATTATTGGCAGGGGTTTTTTTTATGACTGACTAGGCTCAAATTTGGCCTAAATATTCTTTGCATATCAAAGAATAGGTTTATATAGATTTTTCAATTTTTTGTACAATCGGTTGATTCCAACATGTCCTCCGATTGGTGTATTATGGTAATGTTGTAATATAGCTTGAATTTCCTTTGAGTTGTTTATTTTTCTAGGAGGATGGTAAATAATAATTTTAATATTTTTCAAAACTTGATTTCTACTGTCTCGCTAGTCGAAATAGCAATGCTCTTATTTTCGATTCTATTTTGTTTCATGAATTGTAGGGTACCCTTTTCGATTAGTTGAAATATATTTGGCAAGTTGGCATTGTTGATTATAAGACCTAACGCTAGAGTTAGTCTCGTTTTATAATTTTTCTCAAGAACATTAATTGCCATAGTTGGTTCATTTTTGTGTTGATATAATGAAAATTGCAATTTTCTAAGTTTATATATTTGTGCGTTGCAAATTGCTTCATATACGTGGAATTGATCAGGCTCCGGCAATCTGCTATGTGTGTTATTTTTGACTAGACAGGGTTTGCGTAGGATTGGTCTGTTGATTGGTCTGTACTTGAAAATATGCATTGACTTTAATTTATCTGATGTAATGTTAATTCTAGATTAATCGTCGGCCACGACGTTAGTTTTACTCTGGTACAAACTCTACTTCAAAGTCGAATTCTTCGAGATCGATTCTCATTCGAGTCAACTTTGAAGAAGCGTTCTTCATTCCAAAGAGGTAAACTAACGGTCGGTGGTCAGTACGCACTAAAAATTGAGGACCTAATAAATACGGTTGGTAATGCAAAATAGCCCAATGAATGGCAGCTAATTCTTTCTCAATGATGTGCTTATTTGCTTCGCCTTTTGTAAACGCGCGACTGGCGAAAGAAACAGGTAGATCATTGGTTCCATGTATTTGGGACAAAACTGCACCGCAAGCGAAATCTGATGCGTCTGTAGTTAAAATAAATATTTTTTGATAATCTGGATATTGCAATATTCTCGGTGAAAGTAACATAGATTTAAGTGTTTCAAAGGCAGACTGACATTCCTTTGACCAAATAAAAGGTGTATTTTTTCTTAGTAATTTGTTCAACGAACAACAAATGTTTGCAAAATTAGGAATAAATCTCCTATAATAATTACACATGGCAACGAAGCTTCTGACTTGGTCTGCATTTTGTGGTTGTGGGTAATTTTTTATTATATCAAATCTTGAATTATCAGGCAAGATCCCTTTATCAGTGATCTTATGACCTAGAAATGTAACTTCTGCTTTAAAGAAATTGCACTTAGAAGGATTTAGTTTCAGGTTTCTTCGTCTGAAACATTCAAAAACTTTTCTTAAATTTTTCAAGTGATGTTCAACTGAACAACCTACGACGATTACATCGTCGATGTATAAAAAATGCACACTCGGGACTCAAGCCACTGAGTGCAATAGACATCATTCGCTGGAAGCTGTTCGGGCTTATATTTAGACCAAACGGTAATCTCTTGTATTGAAAATGTCCACGTTCCTGCAAAGAGAACGCAGTAAACTCTCTGGAATTTTTCTCGATCTCAATCTGGTGAAAACCCGACATGAGATCTAGTGTCGAAAAATATTTAGCTCTACCAAGCTGATCGAGAATATCATCGATCCTTGGAAGAGGAAATTTATCGGCAAGCAGTTTTTTATTTAACTGCCGGAAATCAACTACCAATCTCCATTTCTTCTCGGAAGTAGTCGACTTCTTGGGAACAAGTAATAGTGGTGAGTTGTAACTGGATACAGAAGGTTCAATTATATCATTTGCAATTAAATCATCTACTTGACGACACATTTCTTCCCTGTGGCATTGTGCATTCCGATAGTTTTTAATATATACTGGCGTTTTATCTGATAAATTAATTTTTTGTTGATAGAAATTGTTACACGTTAATAAATCATCTTTTAAACTGAATATATCATTATACTCATTACATAACTGTTGTAAAGATTGTTTGGCAGATGCAGGTATGTCATTCAAATTTAGTTCTGCATTCAACTTTTTGATTCTGTCTATATTATTACTATCAATTTTAGCTATGTAAAAATCATTAAGATTAGAAGTTTGAACATTAAAATTTGAAATTTGTACAGGATATTCATTTGTGTTAATAATTTCAGCATAATTTACAATGGCGTTGGCAAAAAAACGCCTGGTGCAAGTTCAGCTGAATTAATTATAACATCTTCATTTGCATTCAAATTATGTATTACCCTAAATACCTCAGATCTAGCTGGAATCCATGTTGATCCATTTAAATTATTGTGAATTGGGATTTCAAGTCGAATGTTATTTACATATGCTGTTAAAATCCACGTATCGTAGTTAATTTCACAACGATATGTAGTGAGAAAATCTCTTCCCAGTATACCATCAGTGGGTATCGGGAAATCGTCTTCAATCAGGTGAAACAGGCTATTCACAGCCGTATTTTGTATATAAGAAAGGCAATTGATAGTTCCTTTGCATGCGGTTTCGCTGGGTGTTATTCCACGTAAAACACAAGTATTATTTTGATTAATTGAAACTGGACGCGAAAGACATCGTGTCTTCAAAAGTGAAATGTCTGCTCCTGAGTCTACCAGGAACGAACAGATTTTATTTGATACGCTTATTGGTACACTAATAAAATTAGAGGCAGCTACATTAATTGTGTATACTGTTCTACTGATCCTAAAAAAGGTTTGTTCAATTGGACATATTCGGTGGATGGACTGTATTTACGTTTGCGAAATGCTGACCTTGATTTTGCACGCCAGGTGGCGGATTGGGAAAAACGTTTTGCATTGGTGAGCTTGATTGACTGTCAGCATAGTATATTCTGTTGAATTGTCGTGGATAACCACGAGCATGCCCATGATTATTTGTTTTGTAATTACGGTAGTTACCGTTATTTGGAAATGATCTACTATGATGGTTGTTAAAACGTATTGGGTGATTGTATAACATTTCACCAAAAACTATTTCGCGGAATTCCTTTTCGCGGTTGAACATTTCGCGGAATAACATTTGGCGGTTTGTAACTTTTTGCGGTACGACATTTGGCGGTTTGTACCTTTTCGCCGAATGACTTTTGGCGGAATGTACCATTTCGCGGAATGCACTATTTCGTGGAATATTATTAATAATAGCCTTTGTCCATTCAGCATTTCCAGAATTATTATCTGCGAGATTTCTAAGCCATGTTACCATTTTGTTTACATTAGTTTAACACGATATTAACACGTTGAAACTTTTGTACCTAAAAAGTCGAAATTTTTTATTTTGATGAGTTTCCTAGACCAGCTCAGAAGTTGAACCCAGTCTTCTTCAGCATAGTCTTGCTTGGCAGCCTTGCATCTTCCCGCTAAGGAAGGCCTCCCAGAATATGTAGAAGTAGTTTTCAAAATTTCAATTGCCCCTCATACCGGGCAGATACATCCATTTAAAGAAGGCATTATCAAATCTATTCGCCTTATACCGGGCAGACGCATTCATTTAAAGAAGGCATTATCAACTCCTTTCGCCTTATACCAGGCAGATGCATCCATTTAAAAAAGGCGTTACCCCACCCTTCGCCTTATACCGGGCAGACGCATTCTTTTAAAGAGGACATTATCAACTCCTTTCGCCTTATACCGGGCAGATGCATTCATTTAAAGAAGGCATTACCCCTCCCTTCGCCTTATACCGGGCAGACGCGTTCTTTTAAAGAAGGCATTATCAACTCCTTTCGCCTTATACCGGGTAGATGCATCCATTTAAAGAAGGTGTTACTTCTCCCTTCGCCTTATACCGGGCAGACGCGTTCTTTTAAAGAAGGCATTATCAACTCCTTTCGCCTTATATCGGGCAGATGCATCCATTTAAAGAAGGCGTTACCCCTCCCTTCGCCTTATACCGGGCAGATACATCCATTTAAAGAAGGCATTACCCCTCCCTTCGCCTTATACCGGACAGACGCATTCTTTTGAAGAAGGCATTATCAATTCCTTTCGCCTTATACCGGGCAGATGCATCCATTTAAAATATGCGTTACTTTTCCCTTCGCCTTATACCGGGCAGACGCGTTCTTTTAAAGAAGGCATTATCAACTCCTTTCGCCTTATATCAGGCAGATGCATCCATTTAAAGAAGGCGTTACCCCTCCCTTCGCCTTATACCGGGCAGATACATCCATTTAAAGAAGGCATTACCCCTCCCTTCGCCTTATACCGAACAGACGCATTCTTTTAAAGAAGGCATTATCAACACCTTTCGCCTTATACCGGACAGATGCATCCATATAAAGAATGCGTTACCTCTCCCTTCGCCTTATACCGGGCAGATGCGTTCTTTTAAAGAAGGCATTATCAACTCCTTTCGCCTCGGGTCAGGTTTGCATTAAATAAAAAAATGCCCGGATTGCATGCAATTAAAGCAGAAATCGGTAAATATTTGAATGATAATTATTCTAACTGAATTCGGCCAAATGGCATTCCGCGGAATGATTTTCGGTGAAAAGATACATTCCGCGAAATGTCTTTCGGAAAAAAGGTGCATTGCTCGAAATGAGTTTCGGAGAGTTGATACATTCCGCGGAATGTCGTACCGCGAAAAAAAATTCCGCGGAATGTTTTTCGGCGAAATAGTATACAACCGTATTGGGTATGATCCATAACGCTGATTACTTTGATAGGAACCACGAGGAGAAAAATTTGTGTTCCCTCGGTTCTGACCTTGTCGATTCTGCATGATTTTTTTGTTTCCATGGACATGAAAAATGCGATTCATGTTACTATTAGACTCGACAGTATCCGGTAGCTCATTCACTTTCTGGATCGCCTCTTCAATTGTTGAAAATGATCCTGCTTGTGAAATTATTTTCTCAGTCTCATTGGAAGCACTGTTAATCAAGGTATCCAATCCTGCTTTGGTGGCTAGTTTCTTAGCAGTTACGTGAGGAATGTTCTCCCTCACGTAAACGTTTGTAAGCTTATTGCAGAGGATTTCCACCTCTTGGCAATATTGTGTTTTCGGCAGTCCACGTTTGACTGATTTGATTTTAGCCAAAATTTGTTCAGCTGTGATTTTGCTCTCACAGGCAGATTTGATGAGAATTGTCACCGCATCGATGTTAAGATTTTCGATATCTTGAGGTAATGCATCTCGTGCTTTACCTGAAATTCTCGTCAAAAAGAATAGTTTTAATGTGTTGTGTTGTGATTGAGATGAAATATTTTTCAAAAATTTGACACCGTCAATGAATGCTGACAACTTTTCGGCGTCGCCGTCGAATGGCATTAAAACCGATGCAGCTAGCTTGGCATCAAATGGACTTTCGGTGGCCATTTTTACTTGATTTGAATTACAAAATTTGGTACCTCTCCGAACTCGGACACATTCTTTAATATATTCTAGGGCGTTTCTAGCTTGTTTGATAAAAGTAAAAAAATCTTTATCTGGAATTTCGTCTTGATATTTCAACAAAAGTTCTTCTATTTCGACAAATAAACTAACGGCCTTATTGAAATATGTTTCCAAAGTGTTACTTGAAATATTTTGATTTATTGACTTTCTAAAATGTTGTTCTATCTTCTGGAGGTTCCCTACTTTTTCAAAAATAACTTGCCTTGGCATTACATTTGTAATAAATTAGGTTTGTTTCTACTTATCGTTTATTATTCGCTGAATCCATAGTCACTGTGTTTTTTGCTGCATGCGCTGGTTCTGGTGTTGGGTGTACGGCAGCTACGGTTGACATCACGCACAATTGAAGTTAGTCGTTTCTACAATCGATCACGATCTACGATTCCACGTACTTTGCACTGCATTATGCTCTGATCGATGTTAGTTTCGCACACACTTTGCACTATTATTGTCTGGTTCATTTGTTCTGATGAATGGCTTTTCAACGTAGTAGTTGAATGTCACTGAACACTTCTTTCAGGGATAGCCACAGCACGTATCCCTCTACCAATGCTGAAAGCAAAATTGCTACAGTGAGCCATAACTTCATTTTTTCACTCATTTTGATCAACTTTTCAGATGTTCACATAACTGTTCGACGTGTTTATTTTCACTAGTTTATTGTTCTTCTTTGATTTCAATGTTCAGAAGTTTCACACTTCAAACGTTCAATGTACTAGCACTGTCACACAGTTGTGGCCGATACACATATCACCGTTCACAGCATGTACGCAATAAACTCTATCGAAGTCGCGGTTTTTTCACTATGCACACTTTCCTTTGCGTTGCTGGCATTTATGATGCTCACGATCTGCTCGTGAGTCGCTGGCTTCGGGGTTGACGATTCGTTCCCCATAGTTGAATAAAATTGCACTTTGTCACTGCTTTTGAACGCGGGGCACTTTTTTTAAAACTTATACCTCGTCACGGTCGCCATGAGGCATCTCGGACTTCGGATATTAACGATTAATTAACGATTAACGGAGCGACTACTCGATCTAGAGTTGAGAATAGGAATGACTTTATTTTCATTTGGAACTTAAGAAGTAAGTTTGAACATAACAGAAAATAGGAAGAAGGCTGATGGTTTAAAACAATAATGAAAGAACGACGCGCTAGCATTGTTTGGTAAACTGTTTGGGTCTTGCATATGCGTGTTATTTATTGCGCGCATATGGAAGCACTTTAAGAAGGTTATGGAAATAAGGAAAAGGTTTCGTTACTGACTGCATGTTTGAAAAGTAAGGGATTTGGTTGTAGGTTTCTGTGTCACGCTGAGTAAGTGTTTAATTTATGACGGTAAGAATGGATTGTATCATCATGCGGGTCAAGAAATATTGAAACAAGGTTTTTGGGAGAACTGTACTACGACACACTGTTTACCTCTTATGGCGGGTAGTTGCCTTTGTTCATTGGATGTATTCTTCTTGCTGCTTACTTTAAACTTTTAGTCACTGACCGTGGTTAAGCTTGCGTTGCCACTGAAGCCAGTGATACGGTTCTATTCACTATTTCGTTCGTATTTCACTAATAAGCGATAAGCTGTGTATAGTATGACTGCGATCACTAGCGCACCTAAGATATATGACACGTTTGTCGTTGCGTCCGCGGTTTGTTCCACATTTGCATTTACGATATGCAACACATCTTCGTTCGCCACCGGTGGTTCTAATTTTTTTATTTTCATTGCCCATTTTTAATTGGAGTTTGGTGGCTCACTAATATTTGTTCAATGCACTTTCACTTGATATCTCACTCTTTGACTCTGCAGGTTTTTTTTTCGTCGGTTGCCA